>NW_009594017.1:7893-94661 GCF_000690535.1 Cariama cristata | reverse complement strand
GAAAGAGTGAGATAGCTTATTTCTGGACTTTCTTGAGTTTTATAGCTGCCTCAGGGCTTGGCTTTGCCCTGTTTTTGCAAAAACAGCTACTGATTTGAATGTATTTCTACAGTTCTCCAAACACAACCAATGTCTAAAAGAGAAATCCAAGGGAGGTGGCACTTCACTGGGCAAGAACACTGTCCACTCCCTAGTGTGCAGCATACAGTTTCCACAAGCTCAACAGCCCCTCTCTCATCTTTTCCTTATTTCATTTACCCATCCAGTGGGATCTTATGAAATAAAACAAAACCTAAAAGAAACAAAATAAAATGTGAGAAATCATGCTTTAAAAAGAAGTCAAAGAAAAATTAATACAAAAGCCCAAACACAAAGGAATACTTTACAATCAAACACATAAACATAAAATGCATTTAACACATACATAAAATGTTAAATAAAAACTGAACATGAATTTATGAAAATGACAACAGTAGCTCTATCTTGTGGCCAATGATTTTATCCATTAACTAAAAATGCACAAGGCATGCTAATCATTTGTCTTTAACATATCAAAATATTCACATTAAACTGTAATGCAATAAATCTAGAATTCTCCAACCAAGGACTGTACTATGCATGCATCAGAAAGACCTCAGACAGGTGTCCTGCCTTGCGCAAAGGCCTATGGTGAACAAGCTTGGGTACACAATCAAGTGCTCCATCTTTGGTCTGGTCAGCCAACTAAGTAAAGAGAACCCTGCCATGCCACGGAGTCACTCTAAGTAAAACACCAGGTTCCTCTCTAACCTTTGTTTCACACCTCAGCTCTGTGCACATCATCCCTTCTGTCTGCTCCAAACACTGTCCTGCCCTTAATGTCATTAAATGACTTTGTAATGGCAGAAAAAAGTGGAGCTGGGGTAAATGTTACTTAATTATCTCAAAATGTATTGTTTCTAAATATCAGTAGGAACTTAAAAATCAACAACTAAATATGATGGTACATTGAAACAGAAGTAAAAACCCCTGGGTCATGTTCTGTTCTGAGATGAAGGAGAAACCTGTTCCCCAAACATTACCTGACCGTTTAAGGCTAAGAACTTTAAAGGCGGCTATGTTTGGCCCTGTGTGAAATCCAGCTATCCAACTCTATAGCATAAATGCTTCCTAGAACAGCATTGTCTTACCCAGTCTGTTGTTATCTGATGCAGTTGAGTTATTATGTACATCACTGTTGACAGTCACCATTACTTGCTCTAATGACATTTGAAAAAAAACATGTGAGAGTTGTACTATTATCCTGCAAATATAAATTTCATCAGTAGGGTTTTTTTGGTTTTTTTACCTTGCTTTAGTAAGTTCTCAATGTTTATGAAGAGTAAAAGTTTATCCATATTCCACACACTTTAAACAACAGTTCAGAGCCAAATCTTGATTTGTGTTAAATGAATGGGACTTATGCTATCAGTTTCAAGACAAGTTGATTTTGACTGTTAGTAATTAAGTAACAATGACTAATTCATTTACATTGCATTTCCTTGCTTGTCCTAACCTCGAGGCATTCTTAGTCCTTCTACCCTGAAAGCAGGTAATGGCACATTCAGAAGCTGAACACGCTAGCTTTGAGCCACAGCACAATTCCCAAAGAGTGTGGCAAAACTCCTTTCCTCTGAAACAATTCATGAGGTTTAGTGTAAGACATCAAGAAAAAACAAAGGGACTTGGCTAATTCACACACAAAAATTCAGTATCAGTTGAAGTGAGTATCATTTCAGAACAGCTAGGCTTCCACATCAGGACTGTTCTACCTTGAAAGGAAGGCTCTAGGCTAGACCGACATTGAGAAGATGAGTTTCTTACAGTCACATCCACATGTAGTAATGAGTATCTTAAGAACTTGTAAGGAACATGACATTATTATTGGAATCTGTGCTCTTACTGAAGCTTACATCATTTGGGTCCTTGCTCCTTCTACTGCCTCGTCTTACACACATAAAATATCTCAAAGTGAATTAATATAGTTTTGCCGTACCATGAAATTCTCAACAAGAGAATTCAAAACCAAAACCCTATCATTAAAAATTCAGTTCATCACACAGTGTATTAATATCACAGCCCTAAAAGCCTACTGTAATGTCAAGAAAAATGCACAGCTGCAAAATATGTTGACCTTCGTGACTGTATATGCATGTTGCAAACTCCATGTAACAGAGTTTGAGCAAGACTGAGGATCCGTTTCTGCACATGGTACAAAGATGGCAGGCATTTCCAAGCCTTTCTGCAGTATCTTTACTGAGTGACTGTAGTTTATCATTATCTCCTAAGTAATTTTCTTAAGGATGTTTGGAAGTTACACGTTAGACAGAAAAAGAAGTATCATCAAGGTTTTCGTAGTCTAGAATTGAAAGCTGCTGCATGGTTGCTACCTTCCCTTCAAATTTCCTAGGCCATTCAGACTTCCTTTGCAGAATTTTGTTTTCTTAGATGTGTGAGATTGCATATACTTTTGGAGACTAAGTCAAAGGACAGATACATGTATTTACATAAAAACACACGTTTACACCACACTTTTAACAGTAAAGCAAATAATCCGCAAGTGAAAGCTTTCTGGCCTTTTAGTTTGTTCCTTACCTGGTCTGCTGCAGTGAAATCACACTGCTGTGTTTAAAGTCACCACTGAATTTTCATTTGAGAAGTTGTTAACTCATGAACTACTATTTAGTGTACAGTACTATGCAAAACACAGGTAGACAATAGATCTGCTTATATTCTTAGTTGCATCTGCATGTATATTAGCAACTCTAGTAGTCAACAGTGATGTCTAGAACAACCAGAACGGAAGAAGCCTCAGACCTAGGACCTGAGCAGTCTACAGGAGTCAAGAAGTCCACAGGGGAGTCCTGCAAGTCCTATTAAAGGTACAAGAATTAATCACAATAAATACATCTTTTAAAGAAAAAAACAGTTAACAGAAGGGAGTCCAAAATCAAAAAAAAAAAAAACAGAACGAAAAGAAAAAGGTTTTTAAAAAAAAGAGTCTATTGACTTTATTCACTGAAACATGGAAAGCAACCAGATAAAGTATGTAGAAAAGAAAAGGACATAGAAATACAGAATAATTGTGGGGTGGCAGGGGGGGCGGTGGTGCAGAATTGGGGGTGAGGGATATAGGAAGGCTCTGATAGGACATGGGTGAAATGGAGCAAGGAAGAGGGACGGAAATATAAAGATGCAGAACCTGAACAGAAATGCTTTAAAAAAATAGTTCCAGGGAAAGAACAAAAAGCTGCAAACCTGTTAAGCAACAGGCAATCTGGACTTAATTTGTACACTAGATGTCTGACTATTTGGAGTCTTTGAGCTAATAGAGGCAAAATACTATGGGTAGTGGGTATTTAGAAGATGATTTTTCACATCCTAGCTGCCAACCTCTTATCTGGCTTCTCAGAGTTCAAAAGGAGTCAGTTAGGCAGGTTGAGGCAAAGCCTGATTTTGGCTTGAATTGCTGCCGGGGCACTGGATTCTGAGCTTAATACTAGTTTTAAAAAAACACTGCTGTTATGTAAGGTGCCACTCAGACTTGCAGAGGAAAGTACACTAAGGAATAAAAATAAAAAACTCAAAATAAAAGTGGAAGAGAGAGAAAAAGCTATCCATCTTCCCTGTACAAGGAATGACAAAACTTCATTCATCCTTTAAGGGAACATTATGTATCTGTCTCTCTCAGATGCAAATGTGTCCAAGACAATAAAGAAAATAATTAGTTTAAAATATAACCTGCTGATACTTTATTTCCAATATCAGCTCTTCATTCAGAGAGTTTTGAAGTGAGCATTGTATTCATTATTACTCTTAAAACAAACATTATAATGATTTTGCAATACACTCTTTTGGGGACATCAAATTTAAGTCCAACTGCTCTCCACCGAAGAGAATGTGCTACAGAAAGTGTAGTTTGAATTATGTTATTAATACGGATCCAGTTGAGTGAACAGTGGAAATTTTTTTTCATCCTACAACTGACTTTCTGGAAGTACCACAGCTGACTATCTCATCGAGCTTTACAGACCTGTATCTCAGATACTGGATGACCCATAACTTCCTAAGAGCTTACTGTCATCGGGAGCTGGATAAAATGCCTTTAAGACCAGTTTTTTCTTGCTTTTCTATACATTAGAGAAGAAAGTATAAAAATAAAAGTACAATAGCAAAAACCCGTATGTTTATAGGTACCGAACTCATTCTGAAAGAAGAGTCTTTCATAAACACAATCCTTTTTATATGTAAAGAAGCAAACTTTTTTTCCTCCATTAACCAGCACACAACACAGAACTGAAGAGTTAAGAGCATCATAACATCTAATGCATCATAACATCTAATACATTGCCATATCTGGGAACATCACTGTTACAGGGATAGTCACACATCCATGGGTTCAATTTCTACCTGTCCCAAACAATCTCGATCACACCCCTTCTCACTGGCTATGTTCCCTACAAGCCTTCACCTAAAGTCATTCAAGGAGGAAAATGTTACAACATAGTAATCTTCTGAACTTTTTTCGCAAAGCAGGATGATAAATTTTAGTTGTTTGAAGTCCTTTCTTACTGCAACAGGATTTGAAATCATATATTCCAATGAGCTGTACATAAATTGGAGGTTCTGCATCAAGCTTTCTTTGGTCACTACAAACCTGACCTGAAATCTGCCAGAGTAAATAAAGGTTTCCTGTAATCATGACTTAACTGAATTCAAAACTAAGTTTCATATAGGTACATCCCACTTCCCAAATATGTCTCTACATACAACCTGCATAACATGTACGTAAACCCAAGCATTCAAAGGAAAGCAGAAGCAAAGGAAGTGCTGAGCAATCGAAATTTTCTATGATGTTAAGTCTCATTACACTTTCTCTCTTCATCAAGTACATATGCTTTATCCTAAGCACAATGTTACCTGGGGCCTTGATCCAAACAGAGTATTTTGAAACAAAAATCAATTTATATTTTTACTTTTTCCAGCCTGGAGGAAATTGAGCATAACAAGACATGTATCTCTGGTCTTTTTAAATGAACCGTGATCTATATGGAAAAAGCTCAAACTGCTGAGTGGAAGGGAGTAAAGCAAAGAGAAGACATAGTTGCATTACCTAAAAAGGTATTATTATCAAATTGGTCAGTTTCTTGTTTCAAGTAGAAAATTACATGAAACAATTAATTCCTAGTTTTATTTGCTTCTTGAATCTGAGCCACTGCTTCAAAGAGCAGTGCTGGCTAATGCTGTGGCAAAATGAGTACAAAATGTCACCTCATTTTTATTGGAAAGCAAGGGGAGGCTCCTGGATAGGTTTCTGGAGAATGTTTATTGCACAAAGAAGAATAATGTTTTGCCTCATTACAGCAATGCCTATTCAGCAGCAGAAGACAAAGTTGTCTGAAGAAATCCATACTTAGGATTTTGCAGATTTTGCATGCATCAGGCTCAACACTGCCTTGTGTTTCAGAGCACAGTAATATAAACATTTAATACAATTTTTTCTTAATTTTTAAATCGCTTTTACCCCAGGAAGCAATAAGACAGTATTTTTCATTCATGCCATTAAGAGCTCTAATGATATATGTAAATATTACTTTTTTTACCTAAAGATAAAAGCATGGATAGAAGACAAACAAATGAAAACCAAAGACCTAAAAACACACAGACTTGGACACACTCTTTATTTATTAGAGCTCAGGGATTCCCAGAAAATTTTGGATCTGAATTTCACTTTAGTCTGTCTTTCCAGATCAGATTTTTCAATAACTGAATTCACTTAGTAATTGGAAAAACTAGAATCAAAAGTGATTAAACAGTCTATCCCATGAAGTTGTACATTAAGAGCCTTGACCCTCTTATGTTCCTCGATTGCTTACGACAACAGGAAGGCAGTACACAATACAGTTATCATATTAACCTCAGGACTATTTATAGTAACTCAAAACTTAGAGTTTTTGCTCTCCTTTACATTTCTTCAAAATACTGCAATATCTTAGAAAGATTTCTTTTCCACTACCACTAGCTTTTCCTCTAATGTTTAGATTTATGCTCCAGAGATAAGGATACATAGTTTGTCATTTTATGGATGCTGCCACCTGTATGAGATTTCCAAACGTGCTTAATAAAATTGGAGCCATCAACATTAGTGTTACAGGCAGCATTCAATCTATTTAATGGTTTGTTTCATTGATCTACAAGTTCATAAAATGAGAAACGGGGTCAAACAGAATTATATGGACTTTAGTATAGAAGCCTATAAAGCTGTTCTCAGTGCAAAATGAGTTAGAGCTAAGAGATCATAAAACTTGACCTGTCTACTCAGCATTTCACAGGCCAAAAATATTTTGGGCTAACAGTCCTCTACATTGCTAACAAGGATCATTTAATATCTTAACCTGTTTTACCTTGGTTTGATTTGGGGGTTTTATTTTATTTCCTGGTATGATACACTGGAAGATGCACTCATTTTCCAAGTAGGTAGCAGAAAATGAAACATTTGTGCTCAGCACTCTGAAGGAGAAAATACTGCATCTTTCTCAAGGACAGTCATTACCCTTATGTCTTCCAGCACAATATCCAACAGACGTTTCCTTTTACAGTACTGCTGCTGATGTTGTAGTTGCTATGCTTGCTATTGATTCTTGAGAGTCAAGGACATTAAAAGCTGAACCTCAAACCACCAGTGCTCAGAGCGAGTCAGTGCATATATTTTGCACAGCTTCTAATACAGGGACAGGTTAAAGTGAAAAAGAGAGTGTGAATAAGCAACTGTTCAGACTCTGAAACAGAATTCTGCAGTAACAGCAGCTCCCTGTAGAACCACAGAAAACACACATTAATAGAAACCCAGTTCATAGGAAAGGGCGTAGCAATTACTATCTGCATACACATTTTAAAATATGGACGTCTGCAGGTTATTTTACACTTCATTTGCATGAAACACTGTATGCCGGAGAGATCAAGCAATATATGAACGAACATCTTCTCAAATCTTTCTGCAAATACTTAAAAAGTCAAATGTGTTTACCTTATGACATCCCTAGCATTTGTGTTTAATATGCTCATTGGTATGCACGTAAAATACAGAAATGCTACTACACAGATACACTTTTGACAAGTGTCAGTTTACAGCCACAAGAAAGAAGATCAGAGCACATGAAGGACACAGCATAATTATGTCCTGCCCTTTTGAAAAACAGAATCACTGTCAACTTTGAAATCATTCTGCCTCTACCTGAATACTGAAGCCAATTCTGCCACCACGTTAGCTTGCATAATTCCAAGGATCAATAGATATTCCACATTTTCAATATATGGCCTTTGACAAGAACTGGCAAGCCAGTTCTTACATACAAATTAAAGAAATAATGTTGCTCATTCCAGTACAATAACAGTTACAGAACTATCTCATATATATTCATTTATAAGGGGATTATTTTGCTTACTGTTGCCTTACAACAATATTAACTCCTTTTATCATTACAGGCCTCATAGTTGTTACTGAGCAATTCTCCAGCTTCCTTTCTATGACATTTTACCTTGAGTCTTTGAAGTCTGAATAATTCTTACAAGATGCATATCCCATAATCACTGAGTGTCTCTAGCAAAACAATTCTTTTTTTTTTACTTCATTAATCTTAACTGCCTTCCTTTACAGTCACTATTATTCAAGAACGTCCATGTGGCAATTAACAATCTTCGTTAAAAAAAAATGATCTGTGTGTGGTCAATGATCACGATAGTGGACTGACAGCAAGCAACCAAGAGCCAAAACCCAGCTCGCCCAGTTACTGTTTTGCTCCATGAACACTACTATCACTTCTGTGCATATTTTCTTCCTCCATCCTGTGCAGACTTTAAACCTCAGGGCCAGAGATCATGCCCCATTTTGATACTTGATTCAAGTATTTCACCCCACAAATTCTCTCCTGACAGAAAAATTAAGACATAGGTCCCACGGGGAAAAACCCAAAATAACCCAAAATTCCTGCTAGTTATATCTTACCACAAATCCTAATGTCACAGCACAGGGAAGAGACAACCTTACAGTTGCCTTCCACTGAACCTTATCCACATCCATCTTCCTCCACAGCAACACATGGGCTTTGATGGAAGAGAAGGATGAGGCATGGGTTGTTTCCTCATGAACCTCGTGGTCTGAATTTACACTCCTGAAAAGCCATCTCAAAGTCTAGCACACATTTTGTAGGCAGCTTGAAGTATACACATTCAGGTCCTACACTTCTTCCAAGGCTCCAGGGACTTTTCTTTTTCCCCAGATACTGCAGAAAGTTGGAAACACACCAAAGACACTGCTTGGCTGTGAACGCCTCTGTGATACCTCCCAAACACAGAAGAATAGTATTTTTAAGGAAAAATACTGCACAAGACAGTATCAAATGAAGCAGTTTGATTCTTCTGAATCACAGCTGCTTGGAGCTAAAGTGAAAACAATGTGCGCTTACTCCAGTCTGGCCTTGGTTTGCTTCATTTTGTTCTCAGTTTTCCATGAGCACAAAATGGATCTCCATTGAAAGGAGCATTCTTCATAGGATATACCAAGGAATGGAGAAGGAAAATGGTGTTGGGGAAAAAGGGAAGCTCCCACTCTTTGTATTTATGAATGCTACTTCTTACAGCACCTTTTTGACAGAACAAATTACATACTATATTTAAAAAGCTAACTGCACTCAAAATACAGTCAAAAAGCCCCACCTGAAGACTCAGTGACTTTACAGGAGTAAGTAAACTATTTTACTAAATGATACTATGTAATTATAAACTTAATTAACACGAAATAAATTAGACATGAGTCTATAATGGATACCATGCTCAGTTGCTTATTGCTGTAACTGCCAGGGGAGGCTATTAGCAAGTAAGTGAATAAGACTGTTCTCTGACTTGAAACTGTGTCCCTGCCACTGGAGCTGCTGGGTTTCTATACATGTATGCTCCTCTCTGCGCATGTGGAACAAACTCCTGCCCTGTTATCCAACCAAAGAAAACATATTACCATCATATAACTTCAGAGGGAATGAACCAGGAAAGGAATGGTGCTATTGAGGTGCTGGAGTGCATCCAGCAAAGGGCAACGGAGCTTGTGAAGGGTCTGGAGGGTAAGTCTTATAAGGAGCATCTGAGGGAGCTGGGGTTCTTAACCTGGTGAAGAGGAGGCTGAGGGGAGACCTTATCGCTCTCTACATCTGAAAGGAGGGGTGAGGAAACATCCCATGAACATCCTCCTGAAAGGAGGTTGTAGCAAGGTGGGGGTCAGTCTCTTCTCCCAGGCAACTAGTGATAGGACAAGAGGGTGTAGTCTGAAAGTGCGCCAGGGGAAGTTCAGGCTAGAAATGAGGAAGCATTTCTTCACAGAAAGGGTCATTAGTCATTGGAATGGGCTGCCCAGGGAGGTGGTGGGGTCCTCATCCCTGGAGGTGTTTAAGAAAACACTGGATGTGACACTTAGTGTCATGGTCTAGCTGACATGGTGGTGTTATGGCAAAGGTTGGACCCGATGATCCCAGAGGTCTCTTCCAACCAAACCAATTCCGTGGTTCTGTGATTCTGTGTTCAGTTATTCCCATAGCATTGCCAAGATGTGTCTTCTGAATTTCCCCATTTCTACAGAAAGAATGGTCTTTTAGCCATATTAAGCTTAACAAAATGCTTTAAATGCTTTTGAAATAACAGATATTTCTTCTGAGAGAAGAGAGATTGATGCTTTACTTGGTGACAATTCCCCCTAAAGGCACTGTTTTAAGAAATCCAGAGTCCTCAGTCTTCATAATCAAATCCCCTTGCCTTTTCAATCAATAAATAGCCAAACCAATATGCCCGGCTCTTCTTTGGTCAGGCAAACAGAATGACTGCCTAGCCTTGGGGTCCAGAACCAAACAGGTGCTAGCCTGTAACAACTGCACGTCAGGAGTCCCAGGAACCCAGCAATGCTTTGGTAGCAATGCTGCTAGCCTTGGCCAAGATGGTACTCTCCACCTGTGCTACTGCCACTGCAAAAGGAATCACCAATAGAGCTTATGCTTGCCCTCCTTTCTTGAGATGGCATTCCCATCTCATCCCCACCTCCACAACTTCCTCCCAGAATATAAACTCAGACTGACTTGGATCAAGGCTGCTACAAACCAGAACTTGAATGACTCTACCCTACCAGAGTAACAGTGCGAATTCAGATGTGGAACAGACACACAACAAGATCCAAACAGTACTTAACAAGCCAAAATCTCTTTACTGTAAATGGTATGTGCAAGACCAGTTGTTTCCAGGCTCATCTACTAAGCTAAAGACTTCAAAGACAAAGATGCTTACGGCGTATTTGTGTCAGTAAATAAAAAAGCTAGAGCCCAGACTTGAGGATGGGTATATCTTATTTTTTATCCACAATTATTTAATCTACATTAAATTAAGGTACCATTTTGGCCTAAGATAAATAGCACTCCACAGACCATGTCCCAGTGCAGTTCAAAGGAGAGCATGAGTCAGGAATTACTTAAAATAAACAGTATGTATGAGGCCACCTTATTTGATGGATGAGAGAGAAGAGAGTTTTAAATGAATGCCTTTCCCTAAGATCCAGAGAATGTACCCTAGCCCCATTTGATTTGATGGCATACTGGTAGCCTCAAACACTGCTGTGCTTTGCCCCAGAACCTAGTGAAATTATACAGTACATGCAAATCACACACTGCGCCCACTCTCCAGCGACACCACTTAACAGATAATATAGAATTGAGTTATTTCTGATTACCTGAAGTACAATGGAATAAGTGATCAGTTACATGAAATGCATGCTAGTATTGCAACTGGTTAAATAATTTTCAAAATAATTATACCAATTTTGTTAATGTAGGACACAAAAGCCTGGTATTTGGCCAGTTCTAATTATTAGGCTTGGTGCCATCAATCAGTATTGATGGAACAGAAAGCAATTTTTGACATTCTGTCTGCAAAATGTATTAACAGGTACTTGAGAGCTCTTGTGATTTTACTTGTCTGGATTGGAAAATCAGATGATGATTGAAAACATGTTAGCAAACTTAAAAAGAAAAAAAAAAAAACAAAAAACCTAAAAAAACCAAAAAACAAAAACCAAAAAACCAAAAACCCACTCATCTAAAGAGAACAGTCTAAACATGTTATTTGGGACTTTTCCCTAGATATACAGCTGGGTTTGCTTACACCAAATGGATTCTTACCAATTGCTTCACAATGTATTTGTAATGAGCAAAACAAGACAGCAAATTACATTCTCACTCTGTTATTTAGTCCATCCCAATTTATCAAATATTTCAATAGAATAAAATCCCTTTCAAGCACTGTCCAAAGCCCTGACATTTACAGAAAAATAACGTCCCAGATTGATAAGGGAACCTAAGATGCATCATTAATTATTCACAATTTTCACTGCATATATATTTTTTCGACCAAAAATGTATGTATACATGCACACATACATATACATCATAGGACAGATACATCCCAGAAATATAACTGAAAACAAATGTAGTCTTTTATAATGACATCTGTTCTAAAAATAAGTAATTCTGTAAATTCACCAGGTATATTTAAAAACAATACAGTCTTTGCTCTTTATAGGTTAGGAGTCTGAATAGCTTTATCATCTCACCTTCATTGTCGCAGTCTTGCAATGAAAGCCATATTTGATCTACCAGACCAACTCCTTCTACTTCACCATGAACTGGAATGGAATGCATTACCATTAATGCAATTGTCAAGCATTTGGTTTGCAACTGCCAATTCTACTCTTTTTTTATATTTGTATTTTTTCACCAATTGCTTTATTTTCCACCCTACTCTGCAGGAGAGAAAATATCCATTGTGATACTTCTAGATTGTTCCCAGTTCACATTTTTCACAGTTAACAATCTATACCATGAGGAGGGCTGTCACTATTAACTGGTATTTTTTGGACTGGACTCTACTAGACACAACTTGTAGATGTGTTTCTGAGCCATACAAATATGCACGGCTTAAAAATACTTAGGAAAAAATTGTAATATGATGCTTTATGATAAGCAACGAGGAGATACTCTTCAATCATTGGCCAGATTCTTCTTTGTGTATATCGTTGGCCTGCAACGATGAACTTAATGTATAAATAGCCCCCACTGAAGTCAAGGGTCAGTATTTAGTCATATTGCATAGACCACTTTTTTGCTCTGGGTTTATGGTTTTTGTCTGGGTCTTTTGCTTTTGTTGGGATCATAGACAGAGAAAAACCCAACTCATTAGCAGCCAAGTCAGTCATTCACTGCATTAAAGAATCCTCAGAAGACCTAACCTCAAAATAGCTTGTTCAGCATGTGGCCCTACTCCTTACTCCCAATACGAAAATCAACACCTAATCAACTTGCATTGCCTAAAGCTTCTGCAAGTTGCTGTATGTTGTGCCAGAGACCATAGTGTTCCCTCATCCCTCACTGCATTCTGTCGGGCAGTAAGTATCAGTGTAGCAAAACAACAGGTTTGCACGTCTCCTGTTCTAGTCCAAGGTAGTTCAGCGTGAGGCATCACAATGAACATAAACAAAAGATTTGCAAATTCAAGCCTCTCTGTCCTGACTTTTCAGATACCAGTGCAAAGTACTCTTTGCAACACGGAAAAATGAACTCCACATGCAAAGGCAATGGATCTGTGGTCAGCAGACCTGGACATACATTATAAATTCCATGTAGTGACAAACACCTAAAAATAAAAAAACATAAAAAGCAAACCCCAGCCAAATAGCAGGGCTCAACTTAAATCATCTATTTAAATTATACTGCTTGAAAATTTGTGTAGCTGCACATTTATATACATACAAATTCCTTCCAATATATTTCACATGAGTCATGAAACAGCATTTTCCTTGGAAATCATATTAACATTAAGGTATCAGTCTCACACAAAAAAGCAATAGAAATAGATTTCCCATTACTATCATTTTTTGAACAGCATAAAATCAACTGATTTGAGTCATATTAAATATAATGTCAGTAGAATGAGCAAAGTGAACTGTGGACATTCTTTGACTGATTAGGGATTACAACTGACAGCAAATTTGGATCCATCATGTTCAGCAAGCATGATTAACTGTGTTCATAATATTCTACAATAAAGCTGACCTCCAGGAGCTCACTCCTGAAATTACTATGATAACTCCAAATTCTGTCATGACTTCAGACCTCTACCCTGTCCAGATTTTCCTAAAAAGCAGGAGAAGGGAGAGATGATGCCCTAAATTTTATTTATTTTTCAGCCAACATAAAAATTATACTGGACTGACTTTTTTAGCTCCTACAAATACATCCAGCTAATTCTAATCAAGTAAACAGATCTTAAATATCACTTTTAAACTATAAAATCTAAATTTCAAAAGGCAGACCTTGTTCATCAATACGATGTCTATGTGAAAACTGAAGCACGTAAGCAAGGGTAGGCAGCTCTGCTTGCCTCTTGACAAAGCATCAAACCTGTATTTTAGCAGCCTATTCAGAAAGAAAATGCTTGGCTGAGAGAATACTCTTAACAAGATTCTAAACAAAAGATATTAAGATATTCTCCTGTACTTGTGAGTGATTGCTTCTGATATTTCTCAAAACAGGAAAGCTATTTCACAGGGACAAAGGTTTCCACTCCCATTACAGGAACATTGTTTCCTTTCCGGCAATTAAAATACTGAATCTGGTACTCTCCTTAGGATTTACAGCACTACTTCAGGAAGTGAGGTTCTTTACTGAGTATGTAACAAGTTTACTTAGTCTACACTGAACTCATTTCCACATAAAGGGAAAAAATGTACCAAAAAAAGTACACAAAAAAAATTGGTATTTTTTTAAATCTGTCTTTCACTTGCAGTTCTGGAAAGCAAATTGCCAAAACACATTAAGAAGTATCATCGCCCATGCAGCGGAAACATCCTTTCCCTCACAAAGACAGAAGCTTAACTTTCTCAAACTCAACTCCATTTTACATACCTTGCAAAATCAAACATCTGAGATACGCTATACCATTGTCTCACTGCTTTTCTGTCCATAATGCAACCACAGGATTACTGGGGATAGGAGAGGAGGGGAAAGGCCCCTTTCATGACTGACACGAAGCCATTCACAAGCACAGCACCCCTGTACTTGGATCAGGGCAGAGCCCGCTCCTGTAATAGTATGGCTTTCTGTCTGAGTCTGACTATGCTAAGAGTTATTGCTGACAACCTTGATTAAACTAGTAATTAAATCCTCCAAAACACTACTATGGTTGAGCAGGAGTTGTGAGAAGGACAGAGACCAAGCAGCAGTTGTGACCTTGAAAAAAAAGTATTGATCGGATTTTGCTTTGTGAAAGGAAGGAGGGGAAACTGAAACCAATCATCCTGAATCATTAATGAGCTCCCAAAGCAGGGTCCTAACTCCAGTTTTTTACATATCCAAGTGGATCTTTCTTCAGACTTTCTCAAAAACAGCACATTTACAAACTATTCACAGAAAGAAATGGCAAATTCATTCAAGACAACATGAAATATGTTTAAGCAACAAGTCAAAGCTGTCACTTTTTGTGTACTTTAGACTATGTAATACATAACAACATGTATATTATATATATTATTAATATACGTATATATGTGTGTGTGTTTGTACATATTACGCTCACTACTGCGAGCAACTAAAAGATGCTATTGACTGTCTGTGCCACTACCTGTGCTTTCATTAGTACCCACTGATGCAGAATATGATTTTCCAGTCTTTCAATCCTTCCTAGGACTGAAAGGCCTTTGAGCATACTTTCTATCAGGAATATCCATTTGACTCCAATAAAGGAGAATGTTTTATTTTTTTAAAAAAAAGCTCTTCATAGAATGGAATGAAATAAAATTATCTGAGAAGTTATTATTTGTGTGTCAGGAAAAATCCAAATAACTGCTGTTTGGTAAAGTAATATCGAAGCATAAATGGGTATCAGAAAGCCAACCATTAGATGAGACATAGGAAGGTGTATGATAATTTTCTCCTTATTTATCTTGCATTTCACTGCATGCTCCTTCTTAGCGAGTTTTCCCTCCTCGATACATTCTTCAGTTTTCCTTCTAAAGTCTCTTTTCCTACAAATTGTCTCCAGTAGTTTTTCTTTAGGTAGGTCCAGCTACTGTGCTACTTACTGCAACACAAAGAAAGCCTCCTCCTTGGGTCTTGGGTCATCCAGTAGTCTTACTGCAAATCATTCTAATTATTAATGTACATCTACAGAGAAGTCATAATTTAGTTCATAGAACTACTTTTCTGATTCCAAAATGCCTTTATTGAACAAATCAACCATGTTAAAAGGTTGGAAAATTATCAAGCCAAGATTTTTTTAAAATGTGATCAAACCAAAAGAACTTGAAGAAAACCATCCAACAGCCAAATGATTGTTGACCATAGATATTTCCTCTCAGAGAGATGCCACTAAACTAAGGCATACCAACAAGGTGCAAATATGAAAAGATTTTTCTGTTTACCGTCCACTACAGGAAGTAATAAATGCAACAACTTCTGCCCCACTGCCACACAGCAGTACATTGGCAGAAGTCTACAGGCTGTTTCTGCACGAAGGAGTGTTCAGTGCTATCAAACACAGTGAGTTTGCATGTGTAGGAAGTTGGCTATTTTCAAAATACCCATGTGACTAGTTTCCCTTTAATTTCCTATTTAATTACCAATATTTCCACTGTCTGGAGATTAGAAATCTTCCTTAGAAATACCCTCTTTCTCAAGGACAATACGGTAACATTGACAGAGGCAAGAATTACTACTACTGGAATTAAATTCAGGCACCTTCTATAGTAATAGGATATAAAAAAACACTAGACTAACAGTGCTGCTTCTATACTTAACGATTACTGAATTAATGTCATAAAATAAAATGCGAACCATTATCTCATACAAACTGTATAAATGATTAAAAATTCTATACTGCAAAATCACACTCGAAAGGACATCATCACTTTTGCCCTAAACTCTGAAATATAACAGTTCTGCTTGCCACGGAAATCTACATTTTTGTATGCTAGTGAAAAAACATCCGAAAAAGATTAGAAGATCATAGGTAAGGAATAAGCAAGCTAGGTAATGATGAGGACATCTATTTAAGTAAGACAGAAGGAGATGAGCTGTGGATTACAGCGACATATTACACCTGAAGGACAATGTGCAAACCTACACTATTAACAAAGCCAGAAATCAATGTGTCTTCAGTGTTAGTCCAAAACTGCAATATGACCACACAGTGAGTTTAGCAATAATCTGGTGATGGACAGCTTTACATCATGAATTACATGGTGCTATACAGGAAGAGAAGAATCACTCATAATGTTATTGTTCAGTTTACATTTTCACTCTACGGTTTACATTTTCACTATACCATTGTCTGTTCCATAAGACGTGGGTAATGAACAATGAGGTGTTTCAGTGCCATGAATTGTACAGTATCTAAATGCCTTATTCAAGGGTCTGTAAGACCTATGAATTAATTCTCATAAAAACAGAAAAAAAATATTCCAAATCAGACGACCATTATTAAGTATCTCATTCCCTTTGATATCCAGTAGAAAACAGAATTTTCCACTGAGTGAGAATGGTGAGCTATGCAAGGTCTGATGACTGGCAGAGTGGGCCACTGAGGATTGCAGAACATGACAAAGAACCAAAACAACAAGAGACTGATCTCCAAACTGGTCTCAGACGGTTGGGGTCCAGAAACTTAAGAAATTGCATCCTTTATATGAACTTAGCTCATTATAATCTCATTATAATGCTAAAAAACACACACTTAGGAAGAGATTTCAGCTGCAAATTTAGGACCACCTTAGTATAATGAAGTAATTAGGTAATGAGACATGCACAGATGATTTGTTGTCGAATGCGATCATAGGTAACCAATCATTTGCTTTTGGGTAGTTCCTTCTTTGTTTCTATCCTGTATAAAAGCTGCCGTGTGATTTTCAACTGTGTGCTAGCTTGGTGGGACTATTACGTAGCAGCCACCTCTGTACAGACACGGAATAAAATACCTCTGCTCTGTGTGTATATTGGCATATTGCACACTGGGTGAATGAACCCCACTTTTGGGACAACATTTTTACATTTCAAAGAGCTATAAAGCTTCCCAATTTTGGTTACATAGTTTTCAGTCCCATGGCTCTTGGGTAGACTGTACAAAATCAAGGAGGAATAAAATGCAGTGGAACATTCCTCTGTAAAAACGTTTACTATCTTGGCTATAACTACTACAGCCATCTAACATCAGAAAGGACACATAATGATTTTTAAAAAACAAGCTGCATACAATCCTATGTATAAGTCTGTAATTTACAGGCCAAGGGCAAAATTCTCTTATTCCATGCACGTTACAAATGTAGTATCTGTGGAGTCTATCACAATGCCAATTTTGCACTGACTGGTAGCTCCTATTTCCATCAATGGTGTTCCGGTGCTGAAAAAGCAATAGAATGTGGTAGCCAGGCTAGGACAAAGAGGTTTGCTCCCACTGCTGGCTGAACCCTGCAGCACCCATCACCATGACACAAGCCATCCTTCTGATTTAAGAGAGCTGATCCACAGTTCTAACCAGCCGCTTCTATGTATACAATTTGCACTCGGTGGATGGGAGAAGCCTTGGGGTTTTTGCATTCATTATTTTAATTGTACATATTGCACACACTGGAATTCACTATATTCCTTAACATATTCATGGAAAGTCCTGCTGCTGCTTGCATTTGTTACTATATTCTTTGATGTGTTCACATCCAATCTTGTGACCACAAGTGAATAGCACAGGTTAGATTAGGTAAACCTTTGCTAACAGAGGTGTCCTGGCTAAGGGCCAGGCTGAGTGTCACTGTACAGAGTTTTGCAAAATAAGCTTTCTCATCTTCCTACCTTTTTGATTCTACAGTGGCTGTGGCACAAGAAACACATTTCTTGGCCCTTGCTGTCTGATTTTCAGTGTCACTGGTCTGGCCTTATTTCATCCCAAGCTGAAGTTTTAAATATTTTAACTTTTTCTTTTTCATTTCTCTTTATTAAAAAGGCGCACTGGAATTCATGACTGTCCAGACTCAGGGAGGGGTACCGCAAAAGACAGGTGACTGCAAGACACTGTTATTAGCTAAGGAGCATGACACTTCTCACAACAGAAGCACAGATTTCTTCCTCTGGTCCCATGGTATTATTTTGAAACATACATACCTTCTGGTATCACATTCCACACTAACAAACCAGTCTCACAACCACACAGTTCCACTGACTGCAAGAGCTTGATTTCAGGCTGGCAGCAGTTAGAGCTGAGAGAAAAAACAGCTTCCCAAGCTTTCACTCTGCTGTTACAGAGCTCAGAGCAGCTCCTGGCCCCAGCTGTGGTGACTGGACCAGGTCTGGTAATCTTTGCAAGATACCTGTAAAGGATGCATTCCCAACACTGGCCTGACCTAGAACAAACTCTTACACTTTTGTTCTGTGACACATCATCTCATCTTTCTCTCACTTCATCAGAGTTCGTCAGAGGTGATACTCTCCACAGCTCTCAATCCTCCCCCCTCACTCCCCTCTCACATTGCTTTCACCAGACAGGGTTACCAATTCACTCCTTTCTTCATTCATTTTCCCACTGATTTTTTTGCTCCTCCCCATGGCATCAGGGACTACCCTTTCAAAGCCTGGTTGGGAACTGGCCCAGGTGGATAAGAAATCACGCTACCGCTGTTTCTGTCATCGTTCCAACTGACAGAAGTTAGTACCACCTTCCTCATCATAATTAACTACTGCATCTTCGATCCCAGCAACTCCTCCACAACTTTGGGCTCCTATCTTAATCCCTTCCCACTCTTCCCTCTCTACTCAGAACATAATCAGTCCTTCCAATATAAACCTGGAAAAGGGCATGATTTTTCCCTTCTTTGGCTTGCTTTCCCTTAGTTACAGGCAAATGTTTTCCTTAACTATACCACAACCTTTTCCTTTTTCTCCATCGCAGTTTAAGAAATTCCCTACCTGCTCACCTCTTCTAGTCTTCTCACTTAGACTCGAAGATCTCCCCTTCTAGTTTCCCTTACCTCTTTTTTCAACCCTCCCCCTGCTCTTCTCCATCACTTCTCACTTAGCCCAACTTCTCCCACAATGAAGGCAGGATTTGATCTTGCCTTTTTTTTAAAAAAAAAAAGTAATCCTATCTCTTTCTCAGTCTACTACCTGTATTTCTCTTTGAGCTCACTGAATGAACGGCAAGAGGTTCACCTGGTCTTATTCTTGGACTATCAGCCCTCTGGCTACAATCACCCTGGTCTGCATCCAAGACCTTAATCGGTGTAGTCCTGACCCATGACTCTATTTCCTATCACCCTTACACAGCATATCATTCACCTTCTCTGCTAAGAGTTCTGCATGACTCATGGTTCAGTGATATTTGTTCAATCCAAACTGCCACACACTATACTTCTTTACAAAACAATCCTTGAATTCCTTACAGTCAGTCCCAGAAAGAAGAAAAGAAAACATAATTTTCTTCACAAAGCAGTGATCAAGGTGACGCTAGTACAAGGAACCTCCAACCACCTGTACTACTGCTGAAGACAGACAACAACCTACACAAAGAACTAGAAAACATTATTTTTCAGAAAAGGAAAACTGTATCTGTTCAGTCTGGCTGCAGGAATCATGCAAACTCATGTAAAATTCACCTTTCTTATTTTTCCATCTTCAAAATTTTAGACCTGTTTTGCATGATTAGCAATGCCTTTTAGGGAAATTAAACAACAGAAACGTGTCAGAGCTACAATCACATTTCAAAAGGTGAATCACAAGCAGTGAAGCCATGAAGTATTTCAAAAACTGACATGTTTATTTTTTAAGTGACTAAACTATGACTATACTGGACAAATACAAATATTCAAACACTGTGAAGTTCTGTTAAACAAAGCAGAAAACTATTCTGAGTCACATTTAGGAAGATATTTACCTGCCTATAGCTGACAGGCTACACACCAAACCAGGAATGTGTACAGGTTTGTGTACATGAACACGAACATGAATGTACATGAACCCCTTAGTCTGTGTAAAAAGGATTCATCAGTTCAGGCTACAACCTGTGTTCATACCTACCACGAGACACATGCAGTTTTCTTACTGGCATCAGCAAAACACTTTTTGCTGTACCTTTTGTCCTTTCCACACACACCAGCCAATGCAGTCAGGCACATCTGAAGTGCAGCTAAGGGCAATCTCTGAAATTTCAGTTCCTTAAAGTCCCTCTTCCATAACCTTTTTGTAGCTATGACTCACCTAGGAGAATTGGTCCTGGTCTGTATCTTATCCAGAGCAGGTTCAGGAGAGACCTTATTAGCTGGGCCTCTTTTCTGTTATCTTTTTTAAGTTCCATCATGTTGGCTGGAAGCAGTACTCCAGCAAAACACTGATATTTCATCCTGTATTTAAGAAGCTATTTAAGAACCACTCTAAGATGCCTCCCTCATCCAGAGCCCAGTGTGTTACAGTGCCAAGGTTAATTGAGGAGCTAAAGGCCAAGATTAAGTTCCACCTATTCTCTGGGAGGATTCAGTTTCCCATGTTACTACAAAGATACTTTCCGAGATGCACATGGAAGCTGACACAGCCAACCGCAGGACCTCTGCCTGCTGCACTTCTCTCCCCAAAGAAATGCCAACCCCCATCAATCTAACAGTCCAATTCCCATCTACACTTATTTACTGGCAGGGTAGTATAAAGGGGCCATTGTGCAAAAAAAGAGTCAGGCTCACTGACCTTTTCCTTTTTTTTCTTTTAAATGAAGGATGCCATCAGCATACCAACATCTTTAGATACCAATGATCCATTCTATGCAGTCCACTTCCTCCTCCCCCTTCTAAAATCCCCCCACTTAGCAAGGACACTACATCAATTTTAAACATTAAGACAGCTCTTTCGACTGGGTAACAGTAATAAACACTGAATTCTGAAGTTGTCACTGTAGCTGAGGTTCCTTTTTTTTTTTTCCCCGTCACACTGAAGCAAAACAAACTGGCAACCAAGTTGCTGAACTGAAAGAAAACATTTCAATTAAAGCATTTCCATAACATTGCTCACTGTCCTGACTGAATTTTCAGGATTCTAACAGAGGAGGAAGATTATTAGTAGTCAGCTGCAAAGGAATGATTTGGAAAAAGACAGGGTATCTAACTAGCTAACTCTGAAGCATCTGATTAAAATTTAAGTAAACTTGGGAGTTAGCACAGCTGGAAGAGGAACTGAGAAACTCTCAGAAGCTCTATGCCTTATACTTAAAAGGCAAGTAATAAATGACAGGAATTAATTTAGTGTGCACAAAGTATGGGAGCTCAGTGGCAAAGGGATCACTGTTCCAAGCCCAGCTGGTGTATGCAACAGTGCACATGAACACCCTCTTTGTACAGGTAGTGGTCAGTAAGAACAGTGATCAGTTTTATACTTCATGCAATCAAAGCACCTGTTCATAGCAGCACAGCTTGTACTTAGCAAAACTGCTGTCCCAGCTGCTGGGAGCAAGTCAAAGTTTGCGGAAGTTACCACCACTGCAGTACCTAAGCACTTAAATGCTAAGCAATGTCATTGTGATTAATAGTGAATGTCTATTCTGACATGAACATTTTTCAAAGTACACAGATGGGTCACAGCCAATTGCATAAAGACCGCAAACACATGGTAGGAATTCCTCTCCCTTTGGCACAATGAGGGTATGACTATCAGCCCAGAGCTGCCATAGGCAACACCAGCACTGTGCTGGCTTGCTGCCGGAAGGAAGGTACGGGAAGGTAGAATAAGCCAGTCTCATCCTTCTCCCAGGAATATCAACTCTCACAATTCAAATTTGGCACATTTGGGGTTGAACCACGCAACTGGACGGACGCTTCCAGTCCCTGCAGGAACAGACAGACTCTGACCCGAGCTCTGAAACTGTCCAAATGCACCAAAGGGAAAAGCAGGGGTTCAAACTATTCAAGTCTCTCTGTGGCCTCATGACACTAGGTCCAACAGCCTGAAACCAAAAACGCTCCTCAGTTCCCTGCTGGTACGCTATCATGTTCCTCTTGTGTCCGCCGCATGGTCTCTAGCGTATGCCACGTGCAAGACCCAGGTATAGGCTGCTTTGCCAAGGAGCCTAAGGAAGAATGTTTCCTCTGCACTCATGCTAGATCGTCTAGTCATCTGCACCCTTAATCAACAATAAGAAATTCCAAACTACTATTTTGCTAAAGTAAAGCCATGTGTACTTATTTTACAGTCTTCTTTACCAAAGCAACAGCGTGTTTAGAAGAGAGAGAGAAGGAAACTCTCTCCCTTGCCAGCCTTCCTGTGGGCAGCAGGCATAGAATGCAACAACAGCCATGTTGGGCCAACCAAATGAACATCTATTGCCCTGCCTCTGATAGGGGCCAAAAGTATCTGCCTGAGGGATCACGTAAGCACAGAGCAAGCACATAGTCACACTTATCCAGAATACCTTTGCAGCTCAAATATTTCAGGTGCCAAAGGTGATGCCTTCGTGTTTAATAGCTGTATCGCTCAAACTCATAGCCTCTGGGCAGGGAACAGGTCCTGTGCCATTCATCTGGCTCACAACCTGCACTCACAGGGCACCTGGGGTTTACTGTGCCACCAGCAGGTTGCATGACTTCTTCTGATGGCAGCAGAATAGCCTGCCTTAATGTTTGCCTGGAGCATGCAGCGAGAGGCCATTGCAAGAGCAGCTGCAATGTAAAAGCTTCAGGCACCATGAGAAGTAGTTACAATACTTGCCTAGCTGGCAAGCTGGCACTCAGAAGCTCAGAAAAAGAGAAATATAGCAGGAGAGGCTATCTACTGCTCTCCAAAGTGACTGAGGGCTGTGAGAGCTCACAGGAAACCTCCAAGAGGATGGCAGTGGGCAGAAATATTTAGCTGGTGGTAGCCACAAACACAGAATTTGACTGATGGTTTTAATTTGACCCTCAAGCAGCTAGAGTGTGAGAGATATTCAACAAATCAGCAACTGCATCAGAGCCAGCTGAAGACCTAAAACATGGGCTGCTCTTAGTACTTATCCCCATGTGCCACAGGAAAAGGACAGATAATAGTGCAGCTCTAGAGGTCGTGTGAGGGAACACTGTAATGGCCCTCCCCAAAAAATTAAGGGATGTCAAGAAATTCTGGTTCAGACCCTATTGTGGAAAAAGGAGTATTTCTGTGACGTACATTTCCACTGATGCCTATTCCTAGAAATCACAGAAATGCAACTTTTTGAAAGAGCACAAACACACAGAGATTAGGCCACAAACCTTTCTTGGAAGTCCTTTGGTAACAAATGTTTCAGGCATGGCCACCAGCTCCTGTGCCTGAGCCTCCGAGGTGAAACAAAGGGTTACTGTAACTCAATTCACTGGTTTTTAAAGAGACTTTCCCTCCAAGTTTGAATTACTCACAACGTCTTCCAACCAGAACCAAAGTTAAGTTCTTGTCCTGGTTTAGCTAAAACAGGGCTGTTTCTCCTTTCAGGAGTTTTTCTTTCAGTTAAGTCCCTTCTAAGTAACTGCACTTTCTGAAAGTACAGCTACATGTTTTTCAGACACTGTCTGCTTTTCAGACCTGATAATGCTCGATGTTTATAGTTGCTACTGAAGTATCAGTAGGATTGGTATGCACAGAGGCCCATGTTTATACTTATCCCCATGAGAACCAAGGCCACTGCTGGCCCCGCTTTGTTAAGTGAGTAAACAGTTGTAAAAGGGTCGCACCTGTGGAAGAGTGCAGATGGGACAGGTGACCAAAAACTGACCAACGAGGTATTCCATCCCATCCACGTCATCCTCAGTATAAAGCTAAGGGATCACAAGGGTCTTGCTCTCTTCTTTCATGGTTGGCATCCCTGTGGGACCCTGCTCGCTCTCCTGCCTCCGACCCCGATCCGTGCATTCCTGAGTCTGGTTCCTGTCGGCTGCGCAGTCTGGTCCGGGACGTCTGGGTGCCCGCCCTGCTGCGGCAGCGGCCGAGCCCCTGCGGTCTGTGTGCTGCGGCTTGCAATCCCCCCACCATCATCGAGACACTCAGTACCTGTTTTGTATACTTTTCCTCTTATTTCCACTATTAGTACTACTAGTATTAATACCTTATACTATTTTCCATTATCATTGTATTACTAAAGTAGTTTTAATTTCCAACGTGTCTCTCTCCCCTTTCTCCGTCCTTTCCCCTCCCAGGGGAGGGAGGGGGTTCACAGACAGCATCTGCCACCCCTTTTAAGAGCTGGCCCAGCCTTCAACGGTGACAGTTCTCCTACCTGACAGGGCCATGTAGGGCATGTCTGCTTGTTGGGGCTGGCCCTGTCAAATGTGGGGGCAAATCCATGAACACAGACATTCCTCACAAGGGTTACAAATGAACTCCTCCAGCTGCGGGTGCTTCTGTGTAATCTCTGCGGGGCAGTTGTGGCAGTGCAGAGATTGTGCCATGATCACAGGCAATCTTCTTCCCTCCCGTTACTCCATGAGGATGATGCATTTAAAATCCAAAACAGATCTGAGGGGAAAGGTCTGAGTTCTCAGATGTGCCAGCTGTGTATTATCGTATTATCAATGCTCAGAGCTGGCAAGAAAGAAAGGGGCTGATAGAGGGAGGAGGACCACAGTCAGACCAGCTGGCCAAACTGCCAGGAAGAAGTGACGCTTCACGACAAATACTTTGTCATCTCTCAGGGGCACATGAAGGACTTTTTAGAAATACTTCCTGCATGTTTCCATTACTCCACTTTGTGCTCCAAGGCATTCAGCTACACCAGGCAGCTGAAGAAACAGTGACGTTAACCTTAACACTAAGAATAAAACTGACATAGAATAAATAATAGTTACTAGTTTGTCCGTTTTGCTTTATTATGAAGGACTCTGTTACATTGCTCCCACCCCACCACCTTTTTTAAGAAGCTCCAAAAAACCAAACTGAACAAAACAGAAAGATTCTTAACCCAGTCTGGTTTTTTTAAAATAAAAAAAAAACAAAACAAAAACCCCAAAAAAACTCAAAGAAATAAGACTGATCTCATTTTACTAAATCTGGTTTCTCATTTCCATATTGGAAGTGCCATCAGCTCTTCCTGGTTTCTGGTACTGGCAAAGTGAACTGTATTAAATGGGACAAAACAGGGCAGAGGACAAAGAAGAGAATGAGAGACTGTTGTTTTAAAAGGCAATTCTGATTTTTATGTAGGATATAGAAGAGGTGTTAGGAGAAAATGCGCTTTGAGGGCAGCACAAAATGCTACTTCTAAACACAGAAGACCATACCCCTTTTACCTCTTCACTCATTTATCGGGAAAAAGGCATCATTTATAATATATTATTCTGATCCTTACATTGGATTATCATCCAGGCTGAGAACTGAATATAGCCCTAATGTTTTAAGTAAAGAAATGTGAAAGGCTAAAACAGTGGCCACTGTGAGGCAGAGAGGGACACTTACACCACACCAGTGAGGAAGCACTGGGGAGGTACAGTATCGCCCGAAGAGAACAACACAGAACAGCTGTGAGTCACTTGGAAAAGGTGTGTTCAGCTACCCATAAAGAAAATACCTTGGGGAATTAACGGGCTGCAGTGCTGGGGCTGCATCAACAGCTAACATACCAAGCTGCTCCCAGGCTACAGACATTCTGGGGGATGATAAACATGCATCGGGGTGTGTGTGAGAAAAAGAGATATAAAAAGGACCCATTCATTCAAATAAAACAATCTTATTTGAACTTTTGCCCAGAACTGAAATAAAACCTAAAGTGTTCCTTTTACTAGATATCCAAGCAGCTTGGCGACCTTTTGTCTTAATTTTTCTTAATTCCTGTGAACTTTTGTACTTCCTCTTTTCTTCCTACGCAGCAACAGCATTGCTACAACAACAGCTTTACAGCTCTTCATATTCATTCTGAAAGAAGAAATGCCATGAACCTGGCAAAAAAAATTTATTCTTTATGCTGTTTCCAAATACTCTGATCCAAAGAGTGTAATGCCATGAGACTGTACAAACAAAACAAAGGCATCTTCAGATGCATTAAAGGAAGCTGTTGATAAAAGGCTACTCCTGTGTGGGTTTGCAAAATCAGGCAAGAAAGAACAAGCAGTTTGCCTATTTGGGGAAAATTCAAGTAAGTATCAGAAAACTTTAAAAACCATAATCAATCTCTAGGCAGTTTTTGTTTGTGGGGCTTTTTTAGACACACACATTTTCCTGGAACATACTTAAAGGAGTCTTCATTTTTTGTGATTCCGTCCATGCTACTTTAAAAGACATGGCTCCACTGCAGGAAGCAGAACGACAACAGCTGTGAGGAGAGCTACAGCACAGTGCTCTGTGCCAGCCAGGCTCTGAGCCCATGGTGAATCTTCCCCTGTTGTGTCAAATTCAATACTGAATGCTTTTACAGGAATGAAACAAAAAAGGACACTCTAGCTCTACTAAGATCTTGGTATCTGCTAACAGAATTGATAAGTAGCTAACACGGCCAGGCATTTAAAAACAAAATGTTACAAAGCAGAGTAACTGTATTATCTGCTATTCAGGACAAGCACAGGGTTTGTCCAAAGCTCAGGGGAGGGAAAAAAAAAAAAAAAAGGCGTTTAAACTTCAGAGCCGTTAACAGAAATCAAAGTATCTCAACCAGAGGAGGAATCCTACATCAGTCTTTGAAATTTTAGGAATGCAAATGGAAGGACACTCACATAAAATCCCACAGGCATTGTAAAAGGAGTGGTGCAAAGTCCTAAGCAACATATACTTGTAATCCCCAGTGGTGTGATCCAACTGAGACTCACACACCTCAGCCAAACAGTTTCTCTGAAAAAGATGTTGTTATACTGTAAAAAGCATGCAGTCTACAGTAACCTTTCAGTATTTCCCTGTCTTCACAATTAAGCCAGCATTCAAAGGCAACACTGAACAGCTCAGAAAGTGTCTTTGTCCACATACCACCTTTATGTACCCCTTTTTTGTTCCTCTGCAGCGTGAGTCAACATGTCCAGTGACAGGACAAGCAGCAATGGACACACATTGAAATAGAGCAAATTTAATTTAAATTTAAGGAAAAAACAATTGTACTGTAAGGGTGATGGAACACTGGCACACATTGCCCAGACAGTGGAGACTCCATCCTTGGAGATATTCAAGCCTAGCCGGCCACACCCCTGAGCAACCTGGAGCAGCTCTCCCTGCTTTGAGCAGGGGTTTGGACTAGACACTCTCAGAGTGCCTGCCAGCGTCTGCTGTGGTGAGTCAGCACAAGCTGGACCAGCCTGCAGGAGCAGCCTCTAACAGCACCTCTGCTGGCAGCCACTTCCATATTAGCCTTTTTCCTATCTGGCGATCATAGAACGGACCTCATCTACACCAGAAATATCTTCTATTTATCTATTATTCATGTTTCCACCTATGTTGTTTAAGAACTGCTTGTGTTACAGCATCTAGTTTTCGGGCATCACCTAGTCTCAACAGTTTCTCAAATGGCGATCACAACCAAGCACATATGTACTTTGTAGTAAATGATGCTTAAAGCTTTGGAGAACTGGGGCCACTCAAATAAATAACATAGGGTAGCTTTGCTATTCTTTGCTCCTTTTCTTTCTTCCCATTCACTCTCCACATCTGAATACTTCTTACAATCTATCTTTTGCCTGATCTCACTCTGATTACAGGCAAACATTTAATTATTATGACCCACCTTGTCTCCGACCTCCCATTCCTCTCGTCCTCATATTTCCTCCTACGTCCAGTCTCATTTCTGTCTTAAAATTCTCCATGGGGTAAACCACAATTTGCCCTCACAAACTCACACATTCCCCAAACAGCATGACCTGCACATGGGCAAAAGCTCATATAAAAGCAGAAAAGTGTTCATCCTTTGCACATAAGAAACTAAAAGAGAAACTCTAGGCTTTGTAAAATAAAGACTTGTGAAGTAAATGCAGATGTAGACCAAACATGGGGTTGAGTCTCTGCAGTTTATGTCTTTAAGACCGACTCTTCTCTTCTGCCTCTACCTTCATCTAGGAGCTGTGGTATTCCTGTAAGCCTTAGCCCATATCAAGGTTGAGCCCTGGCAACTATGATTTTCAGCTCTCCTCATTTCCACTGCACCCATTATTAGTCTCATTTCTCTTCAGTCTCTTTCCATTTCATCTCTAAGCTGTCCTCTACTCAGCATCTCCCTAGTTTTCCAGTTCACCTCACTTCACGCACACCACATACATGTGTACTCCTTCATCTCATCACCTGCTTGTATACTTTGTTTTAGGGGAGGGGGAGTGGAATGCAAGAGGTCCTTGTTCACACTTGCTTTCCATATATTTTTACTAGTAAGAGACACGAGGCCTAAGATCATTTTCCTGTGTTAATAATATCCACCAGTATAGTAGTCTGAATCACAAAAAGCTCTCAACAAGTTAATAACTCCTTTTCTGCCTCAATCATTACAACTGAATTGGAATTTTGCAACCAAAGGAGATCATAGACAAATGTACCACCTCATCATTAAGAACTCCCCAGCTTCAGATTTGAGATGTCTCCCTAAATCCTCTGTTATATATGGGGCATGTCATCCACTGGCTGGCTCCTACTACGGAACCAGAGCTATGTCCCTCTCTTGTATCTTGCACTTTAGGATCAGACTCAGGAAAACTAGTAGCAGACAGAAACAGAAAGCTGAGACCTAGAGACCAAATTTTACATAAATAGTAACAACAGAAAGCTAGAAATACCTAACAGTATGTTTTGACAGGGTGATATGGCCTCAAAACAACAATTTAAGAGACGACTCTTTTCTTTATTGGAACACAACAGAACCGCGGCTTAATTATTTTAAGATCTTCATAAAATCCTTTACAAAAAATTACTTTCGCAGATCAATTCATAAGAACTCTCATTCTTTGGAGTACTTATAGAAATTCGCTTCTTCAGAGTGAGGTACTTAGAATCATTAACAGCCATATCTTCCAAATGTTCTTAAGTAAATATTACTGCCCCCATTATATGAGTGATGCACCTGAGACAGACAATTTGTATCATCTGCCCAGGACTGCAGGGACTGGAATGCTAATGCCAAACATGAAAAAACAGTTTCTTGTGTGCGGTTCAGATGAGCAGTATCATCGTTGCCGTTACATGCTTACTCACTAAAAATACTGTGGATTTGAGCACATTAATTTTTTTCTACATCTTATCTTACGACATTGACTCACATGAATTAATCCCTCTTTTATATTCTGTTCATTGACTAAATAATGAAATGTTCTAAAGACATTAAAGGATTGAAGCCCACAGAATTGGCATTTGGGTAGGTACAACACAGCACAAAATCACTTCTACAGGTACAAATGGAAAATCAAAAAGTTCAGCATTTCAGCGACTTGATGACGGTCAAGCAGTAAGCATGTTCCCAAGCTACAAACTGATCTTAATTATCTGGCAAACAAGGCAAAATTGTCTGGGAAGCCCTCACTGCAAGCTCATCACAGACCAGTTTGAACATTTGATCATATCTGCCCAACTGCAGGTCTTTGCTGAAGATGCACAGCTTTATTTTGCACTTGGTTTAGAATTAGAAGGATAAAAGGCTCCTCTACTCTACCTGCATGTCATTCTTCTCCTAGCCAGTTGCTTAAGCAAGACATGTGGTAACACTAGTAATAATAAACAGAACAGCTCTGCCTTTTCCCATATCAGCACTTCAAACCCCTCGCTTCAAGTCATCTATACTCTCCAAAATCTGAACTCTTCAATCACCAATGTGAATGAAGCAGGGTTCATTTTGAAGTCCCTTGCTATCACGCCGTCTCCCACAACAATGTGGAGTCAAGTAAAACATATTAAAGCAGAGAATAGAATGATGGTTTTCTGTATGCTTACAGACAAATAAAACAGAAAAGATTTTTCCTGATGGCCCTAAACTTATATCCAAAAGAATATGTAAAAGCGTCAATAAATGGTCACGTTCAGATAGAACGGTAAAGCACTCCACTTTCACCTGGACAGCACTGTATTTCAAGTCACGTAAATATGATTATTTGGGTAAATGAGGGATAAAGATTTGAAGTCATCAGGGATGCATTGTGTCAGAATGACAATATTGCTTTGCAAGGAGACTTTTATCGTGCAGCTGTACAGTGTTTCTTACCCAAACTAAAATACTGTAAGACAACCAAGAAATGGGCTGCAACTGAAGACCAGTTCCAAGCTGCCCTCTCCTGTATTGTCTTTTGGATCAAAGCTCAAAACATAACAAGAGTTTACAAGCAAAAACAATACAGTGAATGACACACAGAGAAGAAAAAATACTCCTCGACTATCAATGTGCTCCTGTCAGAATAACCAGTGCTTTTAATTAAAAAAATTTCAAGGAAGTTCATGGCCTAGCATAAAAGTTACAGAAGTTACTTGAGAGAAAAAGCTATCAAGAAATAAGAGAAAACACCTTATTTCAACTTTGGCAGGTAAAATCCATGAGTGTGTTCCTAACTTTTAACCAGCTTGGTGAAAGAGCACAACATCCTGACTGATAGTCCAAATTTTAAGCTTATGCTCAAAAATGATGGCAAGCAGCTAGCAAGGGCTTGAAGGAAAGGTAGTATTTTAGGGTGTTTTTCCTAAGAGGGACACTGTTTTCTTTTGTAACTCAACCCAGACAATCTCATTACCTGATCAGAGAAAGAAAAATTTATGTACCCTGAACTGCAGAGACTTGAAAGACCACGAAAGGGGCGAAGCATTCATAGTCGGGACTTATGTTTAGACATGGTAGGTAGCTCAGAGAGCACTCAAGGAAGGAGAAGCACCTTTCAAAGCATGACACTCAAGTCCACAGGCACAAGAAGATAGTACAATGGAAATTTCAGACTGTTTGTTCCTTTACCTTTGCACTACTGCGCACAGTTCAAAGCACTGACAGAAACTTCATACAAACATTCAAAAAAAACCCTCTCACCCCAAAAGGAATTAAGTATATGTATACTTCCTTCCACTTCTGTCAGATTCTATTCGTTAACTTCTTAAAAGACAGAAGAGGCTGCTTTGGGGAGGAGTGGGCTCTCTCTCCGTTCTGGTGTTGGTAAAACTTACAGAAACTCTGTTTATCTCCACAGTAAAGCAGCTGTGATAATACTCTTGTCCGTAATTATCCACTTCCAGCTTTCCTAGCATGGAAGGAGCACCAAGGATATTGCCTTCTTACTGGAATAGGGACACCCTGTGATAAAATTTGCTACAGTTCAAATCAGCAAAAATGTTTTCATTCTTTTAACTGAATTATGCTATTTCAAACTTTACCCACTGATTCCATCAGTTTCTTCCATACTTCCATTCATGCTTAGTGGCATGCTGCTATATTAACATTTGCAAAGTGTGTGTCGGGTTGGTTACGCTGCAAGTACTTGTTTATTTGCATTTATTTTTCAACACAGGAGGTAGAATAAAACAGGACTAGAATTACTCTCTCAGGGAGTTCACAAACCTTCCCCTGCCCCCTCTACTCGAGTTTCCTTGTTATTTTTCAGTTTCATAAGCTGGCTAGATGGAGTCAGAAATACACACAAAATGGTAAGAGCTGTCTTGGCAGCCTTCAGTGAATTCCGACCATAAGCACTTTCACATCCTCCAGCAAGCAAGCAAGCCAAGGTGTTTTGTAAGAGCAACCCACAAATCTTAATGAATACACTTAAGAAATTAACTGAAGTTTTCACCATTTACGCTGCAGCATCTTGCAAGGATCTAAAAACCTGACCTCCAGATTTAAGCAACAAAAAGCAGCTTTTCATACAAAGCTGTTATCAACAGACTCTGTATAAGAAGGTGTTTAAAATGTACACAAGCAGAGAAAGACAAAGAACTATGTTTCACCAGTTACTCTGATGAATTTTGCAATGGAAGTCTGGAAGTTTATCACAACTTGAGAGTTTATCCATAGAGCAGAATGGACAGTATTGCTTTTTTTGTACTAGACCTGTTTTAAGTCTCTTCTAGCACAGATCACAGTCCAGTTCTGTACTAACACCGTTCCTGAGGTTAATCATCAGAACCTGCTATTTCATTGCCCCTAGCTCTAAAAATCAGACTAAAAAGAAGCAAGGCAAGAATTAAAACAATTGCCTCGTACGGTGCAACCCAACTTCAACCAGAATCCAGACCACCACAAACAAAGTGTTTTCATTTTGTTACTGGCAGCGAAGGAGTGCTTTGCTTGACCTCCTTCCCTCCAAAAACACTCTATTACCATGATTTGGAAAGGTAACTGAGTGAAACGAACATACCTCAAGCTGTTCCCTCAGGTTAGATATACAAAACAAAGACAGAAGCCAAAAGATAGGGTAAGTTATTTTTACAGAGCTCTTCAACAGATCATGACAAGAGACTGATCAGTGCTGTTAAAGTACTGGAAACTCCCATAGGACCCTGTGCTCCCTGTCACATAAACTGGACTCTTTTCTGCTCAGCACAGTAATGGAAAGAAGACAACAGGAGCACGTGAGCGGCGTGGCTGTCTCTGTAGCTCTTCAGCATGTACAGTGCCTCCAGGTACAGGCAGATCTGATGCAGCATAGCTCAGACACAACTTCCTGCTCCACATCTCTTTCTGAGGACACTGTCACTGTCAGTCCCGCACACCAACCATGCTCAAGCTCTTTAAGTGCAGAAGGACTCAGCAAGGACACAGTGTAAGAAGCAGGCAGATGATGTGCAAGCAAAAGATGGGATAAACTGGCATTTAAAAACATGAGGCATGAAACGATGTCTTCAAGAGGCTGCAGATGCCTGCTGTGAACCCAAACAGGCTGAAAATTTCATCCTTTACATAAAGACATTCCTACAGAACATACAGTGCTGATTGCCTATTTACACATTCTTTTTTCTGATTTTCAGTGGAACATTTTTTCCATGTACACGGTTACATGAAAAATACCATTGACTCCCAGTTTGACTGTTCCAGTTACTGAGTGCCTATTTTGGTTTTTTTTCTAAACTGCTTGCTGGAGAAAGGTGGGGAGATGTTTAATGACAGGGGTGTCTGAGGTGATCGTATTGTGTTCTCACAAGGTAACAGAAAAATGAAGCACAGCCTTTTCTGCATTTCTGCCTGATTTAACTCAGGAATTTCCTTCTTATGAATGCAAAATATTCATTAATATGTTGGGGAAGATTTGAAAAGAAGATTTCTTTATCTTGTTTTATAAATATTTACAGTGGCAATCTGGAAGTTTTACTCCTTCCTACTTCCCTACTAAGACTGTTTATTAAACCGCCAACTATAACATGATGTCTGTATGCTAATTACAGGACTAATTTTGCTGTCGCTGAATTCAATGACAGATGACTCAAGGAGTTCAGAAGTAGCTGGCTTGAACCTTTTATTCAGAATTTCCAAGATAAACATTTTAAATGTATTGCTCTGATCAATACCAACTGCAAAAAATTTCTCTTCACCTTTGCCTCATTTTCCACATGCTCAAATACTCCAGGTTGTTTCATCTTCATTTACGAATTCTCAATATATACTTATGCTGCAGGCTCTTCAGAGCAGGTAATTTTTTATTATTAGTCTGGGTATTACGTATCGATTTGGTGTTCTAATCTCAGGTCTTTAAATGTTGCTTTAATATAAATTCAGTAATACTGATGATGATAAACGGAGAGAGTGTTTCTGGAACTTTGAATTATGGATAGATCCAGACTGTGAAGCTCAGGTGTGAAGGCAAACTTTGGAGAAGTGTGAGTTTCACTTCAGGGACAACTGAAGGTCACTCCTTTCTAATGAAATTTTCAAGAGTTATTTGTAGCTCACAGTGACATTTCACCACTACTACACATACCATGCCTGTGATTAGTTTTTGAAGGAGTGTACCTGAACTATGAACTAATTTTACTCATCTTCCTAACCATCACTGGTCAAATTTAAAGAACAAAATAAACACCACATATGAGGTTGCTGCCTTTTAATAATTTCATATAGTCATTTCCCAAAAGTGTATCCTTACTAAAATATGACCTACATGGACAATTCTGCAACAAAAAACTACTGAGGTCAAACTTACTGATCAGGCAACAGCATTTTTTTTGTGAGAAAAGTTTTACCTGAAGATACTAAAAAACCACCACCATGTAAGGAGCTTCCTGGAAGGTAACTTTACATGTTACCACACAAAACATAACTTCATGCATTCTCCCTCAGGGTACAGTTTACTTCCTATTTCCTCTAATAAAGTCATGTTGGAGTACTTAATGCAAATTTTGAAAAACCTAACAAGTATTGAACTTTAAAGAGCTAACATGAGACATTTCTCATCGTTGCTCTCACTTAGCTTCCACCTACTTCAGCTCTCTAAATGCAATTCAGAAAGCTTCAGACACAAATAAAATTTACGCTGAACTGTTGTTCAGTCACAGAAAGTTTCTTCTAGTCTTTGGCCAAAACTCTGCAGCTCTATCCTGTTGGCTTCATGTTGCTATTCAGGTTATTTCACAAAGACTGTACTCTTTTAATGCTACCCCAAAGAGCAGAGACTATGCCATATGAGAAGGAGGTGAGAGAATAGGTTACCATCCCATCAAGTTAATCTGCACTGACTACATTTCCGCTCTGCTCAAATCTCATTTGTTCCAGGAACTCTCCTCTAAAGAAAATATAGAAACACAGAATATAGGTACACAAAACACTAGGTATCTCCGAAAAGAGCACTTGCCAAGAGCAAGAAAGGGTTACCAAGATATACATCCATGTGGTACTATGCCGTAACAACAGCTGAGAGGAAGGACATGTGGTTAACAAGAACCTACCAGAAGATTACTTACCACTCTCTACACAGACCCTCATCTACACATCTTAAGAACAAAAGCTCACCTCCTTTAGCACACAGCAAAGTATCTTCTAGTCCTCCCAACAAGGCAGCAAGTGTTTTTTTATTTTTCCTTTTTTTTTAAATACAATTTCACCCACATCGCCAGACACAGACTGATGATATCAGTAAAATAATACGCTAATGGAGTTGTTGCAGATTCCTCTGTGTTACACATACCTCCATCTGGCTGTACAATAAATAAATGAACAAATGGAAGGGCTGAGATTTCCCTCTTCCACAGGGACATGAGCACTTGCCACTCTCTCCAGCTGCTACTTCCCAAGGTACAAACAGAAGCTCAAGAAAATGCATCTGTTAGAAAGCACCAGTACTGCAAATGCACCTTCCATTCTTGCCATTGTTTCCCCTTGAATCTATCACCTTAACGTGATGTTACAGTATGGTCTGAAGTACCTCTTACGTACAGCACAGATTCTCATCAAATTGTTGTAACCAAACTCATATCAGAACAAATTTCATTTCCTATCGTCTTCCTACCTACACTGACTCAAGTAACATTTTACTGCAGGAAGTGTCCCAGGGGGCTCTGCAGCAGAAGGCAGAGAAATGGGATTCGTAATAAGAAAAAAAAGAGAAGCAGAAGAGTTTGATTCAAAATTCTATACTCTGTCTACATCTGCCTCTGGCCTTACTTACCTGATGAATAAACGAAACACTAAATGAGATGGCACTTAAGTCTAGTTAATTTGACTGCTCTCAGTGCAGAAGCCTATAGTATCAACTCATACAAACCACTACAATTCTTGAAGGTATAAAAAAAAACCCTGCTTACCTTTCATCCCAAACTTAGAGTGCCTTCCAAACTTCAGAATAATGAGCATTATTACTAAGCCGGTGCACACCAGCGCTGCAATTCCCACCACAACATACACCTGAAAAAAGAGGACACAAAAACAGGTCTGCTTGTTTTGTTCTCATGAACTACCTTCAAAGACATTCAGCATACATCCAGATTAACCCATTTAGGTAACAAGATTCATTTCAACTGGGAAACATTTGCACTCAGATCAAAGAGTACAGAAAACAGCCACTTGTTGAGGTTTATTCTACCCTGCAGAGAACAGAGATTCAGACACCTCTGAGAACAACTTTTTCAACATCCTACACACTCAAGGCAGGTGGGAGGGAGTGCATATCACCCCCTCCCCTTCCAGTGGAGTGACGTGCTATAAGAAAACACATAAGAAAAGCACACAGAAAAAAAAAATTACTGTGAGGGTGGTTGAACATTGGCACAGACTGCCCAGAGTAGCTGAGGAGTCCCCATCCCTGGAGATACCAAAACCAGAGTGGGCACAACCCTTAGCAACCATGTTGGCCGTGCTGTAAGCAGGGGGGATTGGACCAGAGGATTTTCAGAGGTTCCTTGCAACCTCAGCCATTCAATGATTCTGTTATCAGACAAGACAAGACTGTCTGGGATCCTCCCAATTTTTTAGCATGCTGTCCCAACTCACAGTGTGCTCCTTGGTTCACACATGCTTTCCGCTGCCTGCTGCTTTACAGAGTCACTGATACAGGGAGGCTGCAACCTATCATAACCAGGCTGGCCACTGACCACCAGTTTCTAACAACTGAGTTCAGGAAAGAATGAGAGGCAAGACAGCAAAGGAGGAGGCTCACTAATTCAGCTACTTATACTAAAATCTACTGCAAATTATTTGATCAAGCCCCTACAAGAAATCAATTTTTAAAAACACAGAATCAGGATTTGAAAGTTCATTGCAGCATATCCTTTTTGTAAGGAGGAGCTGACTCCAGGACTGGAATTCAAACAACCACCTTCAAATTACCATGGATGTCTTTGTTCTGTAAATAAAGAGCTGCTCTCCTTAGCTAAAACTAGAAGACAGTCTTACGCTAAAAAATTACAGTTAGTTGTTCAGAAAAGCATGAAACAAAATAACTAGCAATTTTACTTGGACTGAAAAGTGATTCACTCTTTCAAAAATGGGGGGAGGACAAGAGTGGGGAGAATCGATTTTCTTTCTTTTCCTTTTTTTCTGAGTTCTGATCACAACACAGTAATAGCTCCAGTGTTCTGGTAGCTCAGGGTCCTATTACAATCTCTGCAGTTTTGTAAGTTGCATAGCCAGAAAGTTCGCCAAGACTACAGATCAGGAAACAACGTATATACTTACAGTGATACTATCTTCATTCTCCTTGTTGGAAACATCGGTAGAAGTGATTTGATTACTGTTATTCGTAGTGTCTCCAAGATCATTAGGTGTGGTTTCATACTCTTAGAAAAGGAAAAAAGGTTGCTTTTATAATTTCGTAAGCTTAGAGGGGAAAGGGTTGTCTTTATTATTGCTGCTCTGCAAGACGGTAAAGCCACTAACAACTCTGAGGACTCTGAGCTCTTTGGAAACAATATGCAATTCCTAATGTAGCTGGAACATTGGGGGGGGCATCCCTGTGGCAGACAATCGTCACAACAGTGTTGTAACTGACAAACCTGAAAAGAGAAGCAATCTACATCATAATGTGTATCTCTACTGGGAAAACTAGAGTTAAATAAGAACTCCATCCATAGAGCTATTTTTATGCGCTTCTGACTTCCCATTAAAAATGAAAGACTGCCCTCTACGCTGAACTTCTCCAGCCTTGTATTCTGCCAAATATAGGACAGTCTTAGAAATTAGCTTGGGGACTCCTGTTTAGCTGAGGAGAACTTGGCAGATCGGTTTTTAGCTAGCTTATTACTATCAAATGTGAAATAGCTGGGTTTGTTCATTTTAAAAGTAATAAAAATACTGTTGTGTGCACAGAGGTTACAGTTTAGCATCATAAACTGTCAGACAGTCAAGCCTTTAAAAAATTAAGTGCCTGAGATGGTACAAAGAAATTAGATTTATTAAAATAATTCCACTGACAGGTCTGCAGGGGTGAATTCAGAACTATTCCATCAAAAGAATGAACATGGTTTAATTATTTAAAAATGAAACACAGATATTTAGAGTCCACTATTTCCTGTCAAAATTATTCAAATGAGATAAAAAGAATTAAATAGTATACATATGAACTTAAGAGAAACACACATTATAATAAAATGTAAAAATGCATATATTTTATGATTACATCTGGAAATATACATAACGTTTCAATTTTATGACTGTAATCTGTGCAGATGAAAGAAACAAACAAGGGCAATAACTGGATCTATTATAAAATGCACCTCCAGCACTGTAATTTAACTTTGCAATTAACCGTGTATTTCTTTACATGTTTCGATTAAAATCAGTGCCATAAGCCTACAGATGAAATTTGAACTGTGAATCTGAGAAAGCAGAGCACAGAGGCATAGCTCTCGCTAACTACAGGGGCAGGAACTCTTCCGACCGCAGAGCTGCTGCTGAGCAAGGGCAGCGAGGGCCTGTGCCTCAGTAGAGTTTATCTTCTTTAGCTCCCAAGGCCAGTTTGGAAAGCTCAGCTGGCAACGCCAGCAACAAACTGCACTGGGCTTTTGATCCTCATGCATGCACGAACACATTTGCTTTCTGCAAAGCACTCGGCAGGCTGTAGATTTTTTGGTATATGAAGAGACACAGCTACCTCTGGCACCAATGCTACAGCCAGTAGAGTCAGGTTGTCTAATCAGCTCATGTAATCTATTTTGGCTCTACACCATGCATGCCGAAGGACAGGACTCTTTCAAGCCAAAATACTTATTAAGTATACAGAGCTTTCATGAGAAACAAAATTTAATTTCCTGGTCTTTTAGCATCTGAATTCTCCGACTGAGCACTGCATCTCTATGCCTATAGCTTCCTATGCAGCGAGATTAGAACGGTGGCCAGAGGCAAATGAAGAGCAAACCTTACTCTGGGCAGCACAAACCCTGCCTGAATGGCTCACCTGCGCAAGCAATCTAGACACTCGGACAAGGTGTTGTGCAGACCATTCACCACCGTGACTATATGCTTTGCCACAGCTAAGGAAGAGACTTCTGCTTCCTTTCATTTGCAGGCAGAGCCCGCTTTATAACAAGTATCTCAGCCTAGGAGATTGGCTTTCCTTTACAATTAGCCAGGAAAATCTTCACAAAGATAGCTTTGGCCAACTCTGTATTTATCGCAGCTTTATAAGACCAATACATAAAACAAATATTTAGAGCCTTTGGTGCTCTGGCACTGTAATACAAACTTTGAAGAGGGAAATTTTTTCCTTAATTTCACCTTAAACAGCAGTGGGCAAAAGCTGATGCTATCTGCAGTTCTGTTTATGCTCACGTCTGTACTAACCCACTGGAAATCACACCCTGAAGGACTAATGAGAACTATGCAGAGTGTTTCAGGTCTGGTCTGTCAATCCTCTGAATGCACTTTTTAATTAAAATGGGCAAGAGCTAAAGTAAGCCACATTGATACGCTGGCGTTGCGTTGCCATTCCCCGCTGCACCACTGTGAAGCGCTTGAACTTGAACTAGTGCCAGATCTTCAAAGCCTCTAGAAATGGGTGAGCCAGGCAAGGAAAACATGCACAACAGCTACGCAGCCAAAACCAGGCGATTCTGAGTTAAACAAATTCCTCTTCATTTCACTATGAAATCCTGACATAGATACCGAGTACTCTGATATAGACAGGGTCACACCTCTTGACTCACACTATGTGGGACTCGTATCGCTTCAGGGCCAGGTTCTACAGTGCCACGTACCTCACGCAGCCACCTGTGACTACACCAACTGCAGTGAATCGCAACTGAGGCTGGGCTGTATTCTGCAGCCATTTTGCGAACAAGGTGCGTGGTGGCTGGGATACAGACAAGAGCACAGTCACACCAGCACCAGGGGGGTCACTCCGCACAGTCCTCTTGGGGGATGGCTGATATGGGGTACGTTGTCTCTCTCATGTTTGCAAATGTGTTAGAAGAAGCAGTGTGGCATGAAGACATGAGCTCGGAGCCAAAGAAGCTGGCTTTGCATTGATTTCCTGCTCAGCCCCAGGTGAGTCACCTTCCTTCTCTCACAAAGGGAGGCCAGGACAGCCTCCCCTCTGCCTTGTCTGAGAGGTGCCACAGAGGTGAGCTGGAAGCACTAGCAAGTGCTCCGCGCTTGCAACAGGCAGTGCTCCGTGCAGCCAGGACTTCCCTGGGCAAACACGACGTCATGCAGCCTGCTGCAACCTCATCAGTTCTTCTGTTTCCCTTTGTATGCTGAACACACTTAACAGAAAACGTCTGGAAATCACCTCACATGGAGCACAGGATACAGAAGGTCAATTCCCAAAGGACAGACCGAACCCAGCTATGAAGGGCTTTGCTCTGCACAGAGTGGTACTCGAGGCTGGAGTCCTCTGCCCTCCCTCCGTCGCCTCCATCTCCATCTCCTCACAGCCCAGCTCTGCCCAGCTATGGGCCCTGTTGAGCCGGGCCAACCTTCGGGCCCATGGTCCAGCCTCAGCCCCAGGGCGATGCCCAGTGGCTGCCCCTGGGCCCTGTGGCTACCTGGCTCCTGGCTGCAGCAGTGGGATGGGCCTGGCTGCCAGGCCCTGCCCTGATGGACACCCATGGGGAGCCCCCAGCCCCGTGGTGCCCTGACACTTGTAGGGAAGCACCCTGCAGCTCGCATTAACTTTACCCATAGCCAACAGACTGACAAACACACAGCTGGTTCCAGTGCTCCAGGATCAAAACCTCTGCTGCTGCCTTTACCCTTTACACTAGGCACATCTGCAACATGATTAGCATGGGGCTTTGAAAAATGCATTTTAAAGACTGCAGGGGCAGGAGGGCTTTAAATCTTCCTGCCAACATAATTTAAGTTGTGGGTAAACAGGTTAGCATAGAGATAGACTGGTCTGAAAAAAAGTAATGAAAACCGCTCAGTCTCTGGGAGGAGCTCATCCCAGGGGTCCCACTGTCAGCCCTGCAGGCAGCAGTTCTCCAAAGAAGTGCAGCAGCTCCTGGACTTTCCAGCCAGCCTCATTTATTCACCTCACTAACTGGACTTGCAAATGTGGAATAATTAGAGAAACACTCTGGACTACAAAGTGTTTCTCAAAGCAAGCACTGAGTCACTGAAACAAAGATCAAAACCAGCAGTTTCAAACAGAAGAAAGAAAAGCCAGGAATGAAAAGGAAGGCTGCTTTCATCAGGACTAGGTCTTGCAGGCTGTGATCCGCTCACCCAACGCAAAGCGCACTTCTCAGCAGAAACCTACGCAAGTCAATCGAAGCACAGCACTCACATGGTTAAAGCCATACACAGGCATCAGGACCTCGATAAACAGCTCAGAATCAAAATCTTCATGCATATAGCTTACATAATACAACACTTGTAAGAAACTGTGCAAACCATCACCACCTTCCCACCCCCTAACCACCCCAAAAAAAAAAAAAGAATTTGGAAAGAGAGGGAGGGGAAGCTATCCTTTAGTATTTCTAAGCACTTAAAGCCAAATTGATGCTTCAATTGCACATTTGCTAAAGTTTAATGACATGGAATGGAATCAAAGCAATAACATTTAAATCTGCTTAAGGAAACTTGAGTCATGGGCCATTTCATCCAAATAAAAAGTACTCCAAACAGGATCCAGCTTCTGCTGGATGCTAAAGGGTGTTTGGGTATGTTGGTTAGGATGGACTTTCCTACTCACCAGAAGTATGATGTAAAACTAGTCAGCTGCTTTTCATTCTGCAGCTTCTATTCTACTGCATACTGGTCTTCACTAGGTACAGATCAAAATATTCCACGTAAATAAAAAACTAATGTGAACACTGTGTCATCAAATCTTCTGGCAGACACTCAGATATCACTGAGTTGATGGTCTGCTTATGCAAGAGAGATTAACGGAAGGTACAAACAAGCGGACAGAGTAAAATAAACTGCCTACAGGAAAACTTACTTGTGCCAACCTCATTTTTAAGTCGGATTTTTGGAGACAAAACAAGCATAGAATCATCCCTGAAAAAATAAATTAAGTTATATAAGGAGAAATCATAACCTCTCTTTCCTCCAAGAAATGCCTCCAAAAAGTTCACAAAATCTCATGCCTTTCAGCTACATCAGACAGCTGTCATCCTACAGGATCAACTGCAACCATTCATAGCAATGTGTTTATGCTTCTCCTAATGTGAATCAAAAGCAGTACAGTAAGTAAAACATCATATTGCCGTCATGTATCTTAAATAATATAAGGCAGGAGAAGAACCAAAAACACAAAGTACCTTTTAGAATTGTGTTATAGTACATGCCATTTCAATTTAACCAAGCCTGACATTCAATCTTTTAATAGTTTCAGTTCCTTTATTTGTACCATTAAAAGAAAAGAAAAAGGAAATTACATATATACCATAAACGTCTGGATCCACAATTGGGCCACTACCTGTAGATGGAGAAGAGGGGAAAAAAAAAAAAGAAAAAGAAAAAGCTTTGTAAATAGATTGCAAATGCTGGAGGAATAAGAGTTTCTTTAGGAACTTCTTAAGCATTGACATATTATTTGCAATAGCAATGATCAGTACCTACATGAATGCAAAGCAACATCAATATACTGTAGTCCCTGTTTATCAGATTACATTTATAACCATTTTAGAGCTATCCCAAAGGTTAATATTTTGCTTCATGTGAAACAGCTAATGCACAGGGCACTAGCTCTGGCAAAGGCAGGCATATTTCTCAACTGGGCAAAATTCTGTTTTCCACTGTTAATGTATATTTGGAATAAGTGCAACAATAAACATTCCTGTTGAAAAATCAATGGTAAAATTCTCCCTGATTTTAAGTTCACACAGACTTCAGTGAGCATTAACAATCACTGACTTTTACTTGGTCAAAAAATTCTGCTATTAAATCACTGTGAGAGCAATCCAGTTTAGCTGTGAGTTGGCCAGTTAAGGGCTAGAGGTAGCAACGACCTAAGCAGCATCATTTCATTCGTTCTGTAAAAGGATGCTTCCAAGAACCCAGCTGCACAGCTGATACACAGACAGAACTCTTACCAAAAGAGTCAGATGTCTCAGAAGCCAGCCTTTACACAAGCAAATGGATACCCGTCTAGTCTACACTCTTCTGAATTTTACTAGTCTCAGTTTGCAGCTTTTTCTAATTACTGCACATATGTAAGGCTGAGCACATATGTGAGAATAATGCACAGAACACTCAGTGAAATTAGCGTAGTATTAGACTATTCATGCTTTGAAAAATACTTGCATTGTATTTGAAAATACCCGTTCATTCTGGTCTATAATTTATTTATAGCATAGCTTATGTAGTAGGCTCCTAATCATCTCTTCCATATTTTTACTCTTTCTGTTTGTTGGTTTGGAAATAAAATTAACAGATAGTTAAAATCTCTAAAGATGAATCAAACTTCAAAAAGCATAGTTTTGTTTATAGTGCTATACAATAAATCCACAGCAGTGGCATTACACTGGCATAAAGCCACTGTGAAGTATGACCAGAACACCATTGTTTATGTCAACAGCATGAGAATCTGTGCTGAAAATAATGAGTTGCAACCTATTTGCAGAATGCAGCAGATAATTAGGTTTATTTTTAAATGCATTTGAAGATATTCTAGTATCCAGAGATAGAGGTTAATAGACCCCATGAGGACTGTCATGTCAATCTGCAGAAATAAATAACAAGTGAAGAAAGCTTGTACTATCTGTCCTCAAGCAACTTCTGACCAGGGTTTTCTGTCCATAAAAGTTCACGGATTCAGTTTTTCCAGTATAAAACATTCATCTGCTGAAACACAGTACTTCTAATTTACCTTCCGTAATCTGAAGGGAAAAAAATCCAACAAAAAAATTCCCAGGCCCTTATTCCTGAGTTAAATGGCAACATTTTTGTTACTGTTCACTAGAACTGGGATAAAATAATCAGATTAGTTTAATCCCTAACTCCTGCCAAGGATATAAACTAGGAAGTCATCAATTCCATTCAAATACCTTTTACATAACTAAATACGTCACTTCAAATAAAGTTTCAAAAATCAAGATGCTGGATGAACCCCAAATTTCTATTTTGTATTCCCTACATACAAACATATCTACTCAATCATCTAAACATCAGTTGAAGCTATTTTAACATTAAACTTCAACACAGGAATTTCGCATGTTTACACACCATTATTTTTAAGGCAAACAAAGAACAGCATTGTTGTTTTGGTCCCTGTTAGAACAGGGTGTTGTGTAAATAAAACTATTGAGAGACTTATCCTGTTCACTCATCTTTATAAACTGCATCAACTACACTTGGTTTGCTTGCTTCTTTCTTTATGAAGTTGACATTTTCAAAATAAAGTAGCAGCAAAGACTCAACCCAAGTACATACTTCTACAAAACAGTCCCATGTTGTTATGCTGCACAAGCAAGATGCCACTTCTAAGGCATATTTAACATGTTCTTTTCCTTTGACAAGATACTACGTGACTTGGATTCCTTCAGCTGAATTTCAGAGTAGAGAGCTGGTAGATGAAGAAGCTTAATTAAAAATACTTATTATTGGTAAAAATCTCCCCCACATCATAACTTGTTTTGGATGAACTACGAGAACAGCCTCCAGAATAAAATACGAACATTTCTTCCTTACTTTTTGCTGCAGTGTAGTCTCAAATAATCAAGTCAATCTCAGCAAGAACAGCTTCACAGGAATCCAAGAACTTTAGCAGATTAAAGCTAGTTAAAAATCTAGCTAACAGAATATGAAAATTTATTCTTCCAGGCCTTCGTATTTAAAACAAAGTCTTAACTTACAACATTAACCATGTTATCATTAACTCAATCCAAATCCCACTGTGGTACATGGTTTCCTCTCCTTTATGCCTGCATCCTCAGATCAGTGAAAAAACGTTCTGCAATTAGCATGCTGGAAGTTGAGAGCATCTTAGCACAAATCATGTCTTCATCATGTTTGATGCAACTTTGAAAGTGGAATATTACACTGCTGACAATAGAACGTGCTTCAGACTTAGTTGTATCTAATTTAGATAGACATATAGATTATAGGTGAGGGGTTTTATTTTCTTTTGGTTTTACCTTCAGAGCATTTGCCCGTAAGTGATGCAATAACCAGAGATTCAGTTTAAAGCTCAGTGAGTATACCCCACCCCATGAAACATCAGGGCTGGTATTTAATTAAGTCATGAAGGCATGGAAATGAACATAATACCAGGGTGTGGGCCTTAATCTTTATGCTTCATTGTACAATATGTGGGCCAAAGAAGAAACTACACAGTAACGACAGCAGTGAAAAAGCCTTTTAAGGGTTTGAAAAAGCCTGACAGTGCTTTAAATACTAATAGTTTAAAATAAAAATTGTAAAACAATGCACAGAGGATTCTAGCTTTTTAACATTTGCTCTTATGCCAGCTCCACTGGAGGAGACAACAATGTTGTGACGTTTCCTAAAGCTCAATGCCATGATTCTTACAGGTAAAAAATAAAAACAATATTGAGGAGGTCAAGTAGATAAGCAATTTCCGCTGTTGTTAATTTTTAAGACTGGTTTGGTGCCATCCACTATGCATGAACTGATTTCTAACGCAGTTACATCCTCTCTATATATAGCCTAGTTTCCTCTATACTCTTTTTGTGAAGGTTAATCCATCACAGAGTTTGGGAATGCTTAAAGAACACAGCACAGATTATCTTGGGAGACTTATATTCCTTACGAGTATAAAGAGAATGGAACAAATAAATAATGTTGTCTTTCTAATTTGAAGGATATCTACAGTTCTATTTAATTTAAAAGGCCATAACTGGCCCCCAGTGTACACAGAAGAAGCATAAAGGAAAAACAGAATAGTAAAAGGGATTTGGATGAAAACAAAAAAATTATAAATTCATCTAAATGTATCAGCAGGACTGTTATTCTGTTAAGAAAATTAAGCCAGGTTCATACTAAATAATCAGGGTGTAAAAGAACTTCCATTGTACACAGAACATCTATGAGGTGAATTGTTTTACTGAACTATTATAATGCAGTATTAGCGGATGCCAGTAGCTGAAATCACGGTATGTTTCTGTAATGAGTCTATTTAAAGAAGTACTCCAGAGAAAAAAGAGGAGTACTAAGGACAGCAGGAGTAAATAAAGCCTGGTTGTATCAGCTCTTCACCCTCTTCTAAGGGTGGGAAAGCAAAAGATCTCCGTCCCTACAGCCGACTGAGCTGATAGGGAAAAACCTTAAATACAGACCATATTTTTACTGTCTGTAGCCTGCAATCTAGGAGGGAGAATTTAAATATTCACTTTTTTTTCCACCAGATAACATTAGCACTGCACATTGCTGTTTCAAAAAAGAAGGCGGTTATTTATATTCCATGGCTGAAAAGCCAAAGGTACACACATGCTCATATTTTCAGATATGACTGTGCAACTATTTGCGCAAAAACATGCCTTTATTTCCACTCCAGCTGTCCAAGGTCCACTCAGAGTTTTTTCCACATACAGCAATATGCTTACATGTATGCCTTCTTACTCTTACAAACACTTCACATATGGTTTTGAAGATGTGGGAAAAGATCAAACCATGGTGAACATCAATCACTTACAATAGTCTCTGCAGCTCAGTAAGTCAATCCACCTTGAGGCCTGCTCATCCAGCATTTAGGAGGGCTGACACGGAGCCTTTAGAGCAACTGAAGATACATATATTTAACAGCAACCATCTTGAGCATTCCTAGGCATATAGGTGCCCAACCTCCAACGAAATGAATGGGAATCGGACATCGAAATGCCTGTGAAGACCCAAGACCTTGTCCACCCTACCTCTTGGTTACTTGTTTTCTCTCCAGCTCCCTCTGGTGTCCTGAACAACATATTATCATGAACTCACTGGACTGCACTACTGATTTTGCAACGAGGTACTAGGTGCTACATGGGCATCACCAGTGTCCTTGGATACACTGCTTAGCTGCATTTGTATGCAGTGCAGAAAACTTACAGAGTGGCTAAACTGGCACTCAGTGCTTTCCATGATAAGAACTGAGGCTCGAGAAAACACTTCAGAAACAGCAACCTTCTACTAGACTTAGCTAGCACTGAAGATGGTTACTCAAAGGGAAGATTTACAGAGCACCGGCATGGCATCCCTTGAGAAGCAATAAACAAGAAAAAAATTCTCAAGAAAAACATTCTTTCACAACTAATCCTGAAGACATTCATTCAGAGAGAAAAAAAAAAAGCTCATATAAAAACTTCCTCCAAAACAGTTAAACTCATCAGGAGCACCGTCTCCACAGTCTCATCAATTTGCAATTGCTAACATTAAAAAAAAAATTATACTCACCATCTCCAGGCACTGACATGAAATGAGCATCAACCCGTTTTTCATCCTCTCCATACTCATTCTTTGCCAGTAAGGTATAAGCACCATTGTTCAGGTGGGTAGGATTGTCCAGCTGAAGGCAGCCATGGTATTCACTTTGATTGATAACATGTATTTTAGTACAGATGTATTCAGACTCATTCAGTATAGCCCCTTCATAGAACCACTGCAACGTGGGCTTAGGGTTCCCTTTCACAGTGAACGGAATACACCAGTGGTGGTCCGGGGTTGGAGATTCAATAAACGTGATATTTGGTGCAACTATATTGGAAAAAAGAGTGAAGAACATCAGAATATTCTGGACATGTCTTCCCTCTCTTACCTCCCTCCCCACAAATTTATCAGGGAAGCATTTTTCATTCATCAGTACAAAAGTACGTTATTAGTAGGAATGATACCTATTTGGAGGATACTCACACAGGAACCCACCCGCTCTACCTAAGGTACTATGCTCACAACTGAAATGAAGCCGTTCTTTAGAAAGAAACAAAACAAACTACTTTCAGACAACGACTGAACACCTGTCAAATCACATAAACCCTGTAAGGTGTGGGAAGTTCAGTTACTGGATCACTGAGAAGGGGGAGAGAGACATCTTAGCTTTACTCTGATGACAAAATGGTGCAGAGGAGTGCTGAAGGAACACAACAGCATTGAAAATATTTTAAAGTTGGCCAAAAGCAAATAGTACTGGAAATATACTCAGCTAGGAATCCAAACTTTCAGATTATTTTCTTCACAGAATCAAAGCCAGAACAGATGACTTAATTCCCTGGATTCTTCTGTCAGGGAAAGACCATTTTCTACTATAGATTTTCTCATTCTTTGTTCAAACCTCTAATGTCTCAAGTTTACAGACTTGCTCTGTTTCCCTCAGGAGATTATCCCAACACCTTGCCCATTATTTCACTATTGGGAAATTTTCCTTGATATTTATTCTTAACTGCATCCAATTTCATCTAGTTATACTCCCTTTTATCACTCATAACAGTGCCAAGCTCAGAATCTCATTTACGCTGTTCAAACATTTCTAGTTTATGTTCCTTCCCATAGCTATTACATATCCAATTTCAACCTACAAACCTACATCTACAGTGATTTTTCTAGTTTACTCTGTCATGAGCACATGCTGAACAAATTTTGCCATCTACAAAGCGTTCCATTACCATCTTCAATTAAACAGAGGGTTGCAACTTGTGAAAACATGCTGTCTAGTTCACATAAAATTAACTCAGGCTGGAGCTCAGATCTAAGAAGCCAGTGCCTTTACACTACATGTCCCTTCCCCCTTCCTTGGCCCTGACATATATTATTGAAAGCTACGACAACTAAATTTACATCTGGCAGTACAACTGTTGCAAGTGTGTTATTTTTTGAACAAAGCACTTGTTACTTTAGATAATAAGAACATAAACACTTACAGTTTCTTATAATTAATTTCATGAGCCTTTTGATGTGTTCACACTTCTTAATTCCTAAGACAGTGTGTATGTACACACACACCATTACAAACCTTCCCACATTGACAATGCTATTGAGTATTTTGGGTTTCAGACCTTTACTTACAGATCGTTCTAACTGGAAGATAAAGCATTTAGAAATACATTTTCTGCAGAATGCAGGGCTGAAAAAGATAAATACAACAACTGCTGGTTGGGCTACTCCCAGCATTAACTGCAGCAGATAGTTCACATGCCCTAAGGGTTTTTGTTTCAACAATCTGCGTGCCCAAAAATTATTTATATGCAAAACAGTTGCTGCCAATGCAGTCTGGCCTCGGGAGCTGTATGGAGGTCTGCGTACGTACAGAATACCGTGAGCTCAGCAGAGGCTTGGTCCTCTCCCACAATGTTCTCTGCTACGCAGGAAATCCACAGTCCACTGTCCATGGATGAAACGTTCTTTATGGTTAGCGAGGCAGGGTTCTTACTTGTGTCGCTCTACAAGCCATAAGAAAAACACGTATGTGTCAACCGCAGCATAAAGAACAAGGGAGAGGGAGGGAATCATTGGCCACAGCTGAATGGCATTTTTCATTTTCCCTTCCTTTTAGCTGTTATTAGTCCACAGTTAATCAAAGTTTTACTTTAGTGTCTTAACCAAACAGACACAAAACCCCTACAGAACCAGCTGTAACCACCAGTGGCAGTGAATTCAAAGCTCCAAAAGTCCTGCTACAAACACTGCACTCAACCACTTCTCTGTCCTGTCACTTTCAGTTTCCACTTATTTTTTAAGCACTTCTTCCCCTCTACACAAAGGGGATTTTTCTCTACCCATACCCCTGCTCATCCCTCTCTTCCACTTCATGATTGATTTCTATGATCTATCTCTGCTTCCCTTCAAATTTTTCTTCCCTCCTATATTCTGTTCAATCCTCTCTTTACTCTTCCTTTTGTCTTTTTCCTTTAAACTTAATGCTTGACATCTCTTCCACTGCTGCCTTCTGAGCTCTGCTATACCTTGACAACGTGTCTTCTACCTCCTCCTTAGCCAAATTTCTCTTGAAAGCCTGTGCTTCTCATGAAACCTTCCACAAGAAATTACATATCTTCTACTACCTAAGCTATTGCCCAAGTACTGTTTTATGTGTTCACGCACAGGCTAATTAAGGTAAGAATTATGATTCTTAAAAAATCTTCATTCTTATGATTCTTGGAAAGCTCAGTGCCCATTTATAGCCCTAAATGTCATATTGAATACACAGTTACGCAACACTGAAAAAAACAAATAGGTCTGAATTACCTCCAAAAAAAAAAAAAAAAGAAGCCAGCAAAACTAGTTGTTAAAGACTCTGGTTTTCTTAAATCAGACCCTTCATGTGATCTCCCAATAATTACTATTGCTATACTTGAATTTTTCATAAAATGCAAGACTATTTTCTTAAATAGGAAAGGAACCAAAAGACATTCAGAAAATGAACAATAATTAGGACCATTTTTTAAAACTACTTTTGAGGTACTTTTCTTAGTGTACACATACACTTCAGTGCTGCACAGAACACAAACACACTGCATCTGTAAAACCACAGAAACTTTCAGTGGCAGTCAATGGGGACACGTGGGAAAGCTCCTGCATACAGTCCTGTGCAACCACAATTTTGAACCTCGAGATGACACCTTAACTCCACTTAAGTTAAATGTCCCTTTGATTTCAGTGTAACACTAGAGGAGGCGAGTGGAAAAGCAAACATCTCATTACACATTTCTCTATGTGCAACTCTCAGAGGTGAGCAGTGCTCAAAGCTGGACTAAAAGCAGAGGGGCTCAATTGCAGGCTCTGGGCTGAAATCTAGGGCAAGAAAAATCTAACCAACATCAATCAGATTATACATCAGTATAAAAACTGAGAGCATACAGTTAGCTCTGCAGGACTAGAGTTTAGTTTTAACTTTTGTTAATGTCTCTCTTTGTAAAACAGGAAAGAGACACAAAACAGGCAAAAGCAGCATCGGAGGTGAAGAAAAGGGAGGCAGAAGGTGAGATATGGAAGTGAGAAAAAGGAAACCCAAAACCAGCACTCACAGAAAAGGGAAGGATAGTTGTGAATGGCAAATGAGGTTTAAAAGGCACTCGTCCTTCTGCTACTGAAAAGACTACTGTGCTCCACAACTGAGGTTGTAGCTAGCCTGTATTATAAGCCTCTCAGAAATCTCAAGATGAAGTTATGTCAGGACAGAGTATTTCTGGAAAGTTTGAAGCAAACTGACCATAGCATTTCAAAGATAGCAGGGTTAAAAAATGAGGTGATCTCACTTTTTGAACAGCATCCCACATTGCTCTGGCTTATAACTCAAAAAAAAAAAAAAAAAGAAAGAAAAAAAACACAGAAAAAGAAAGAGCACAACTTGGCGTAGGTTCCCCAAACTGTTTTAATTTCTTGTTCTTGATGACGACTGATGCTTCTAGGTAGTTCTACAGATTAGAGAAAATTTTTAAAATAAAACTAGAGCTCTGCAGAGCTCTGACTTCTGACAGCTGAAAGACAGGCTGGTCAAATTCTACACAGGCACAATATAATGACCTCAAGGAAGAAAGTACAAACATTTCAAGACCCCAGAGGTCTTGTCTCTTCCGCAGTGCAGCAACAGTTTTGGAAGAACACATCCCGCACGTTGTACAGACCCAGGAAGCTTTAGGCAGGTTGCACCATCATGAATGTAGGAAAGCCAATACCATAAAATCATAAATAACAGAAGGTCTTGCCTACTGTGTAAATAACGGCAATTTAAGAGGTCAGCAGCTGCACATTGAAGATCTGCTTATATGCCTCTCCTTATCAACACTTCCATCAGAAATAACTTAATCATTCTATCTCCAGTGTGCACACAGTCTAAAGTAGGGACACAGAATACAAAGATCTCAGAAAACAAAATTCCCCCTGCCTAGATGATTTCATTGAGGAATCATCTTCACACTTCATTAAAAAAACCTGCCATTCTTTTTAGTAATAACCATTTCAATTTCCAAGGCTTTCTGTTGATGCTTTGTTTGTTGAAAGAAAATTAAACAAGTCACAAAATATTTACAACTAATTTCCAACACACAAAGCTTTTGGCATGAAAATATAATAAAATTAGAGACACAACGCTTTTTTCATTATTAGGGTAGATTAGATTTATTCTCTCTATGTAGGTACCAGTGGTAATAAGAAAGCCCTTCCATTTCAGTATCATGATTCACCACACTACTTCCAAAAATTTACAGTACTCTTATTTACAAGTGAACATCCAAAAACCAGACTGCAAATCAGGGTCTTGAAAAGCGAGTATCCGCAATTCTCCAAAAGCACTGTGGCAGTCACCCTGGATTGAATGCAACTGGAAAGTAAATGTAATCCCAACATTAATTTTGTATTTCATCTTTTTAATAAAAAGTTAACCAAAGCTGGACATGAACCTTTATTCCATCCTTCAGAAGGTATCTCCTGTCTCTGAATGTCATGTATCTGAATACGAAACTTACCTCATGGTTTGAAACAAGGTTAGTAAGCACCCAGGACACATTAGGGGGTGGCCCACCAGTAGTATCACAGTACAATGTGATGCTCTTTCCTTCCACCACGGTGATGTTGTAATTACTTAAGTTTGCTGAGGGCAAGTCTACGATAGAAACAACAACAAAAAAAAAACCAAACACATGCATTTGTATTTGATAGAAATAGACACCACTCAATTCTAAGCAAGCTGTATAAATGCAAGCAAAACCACAGATAATCACTGTGGTCAGTTACTATTCAGCCAGGGAGTACAAACAGCATCTTTGGAAACATATAACTACAATCTTTAAGCTGCCCCGTAACATTGTTCTGCACCTCCTCCACTTCACATCCTAAGAAAACATTACTGCATGTGGAAATGTTTCAGGTGGGCAAACAGAAATTATCCTAACTTCAGTTTTTAACTTCAAAATGAATCCCTTATTCTTTAAAACAGGAAATCTAATGTCTCTTTGCGACAGCTGCAAACGAACCTCTATTTTCCACAATCTGACACTGTGGTATTCCCACTGTTCTCCACAACACTAACAGGAAAATCCTATTAGCTCCCAGTATCACACAGAGACAGCAGCCCTCCCTCTCATACAGAAACACAGCTGAGAGAGAGTAGGGCAAAACCTAGATCTTAAGTAGAACATGAGGGAAACAGAACACTGAACAGACCAAACCAGAGGACAGAAAGGATAGAAGACAGGGTTAGCAATCACACAGAGCTGCTATCTAAGGCACCTCAACGGACTTTGCTATTGCCCTCAGGAAAGAAGAAAAGCAGTGAGGTGTGGTCCCACTCAACAGGAAACAAGCCCAGATTTTGCAATAATCAGGACTCCCCCTTCATCTCACAGAGCTATAAATCACTCTGTATCTCATCCTTCAGCATCTAAAGCAATGGGAGCTTCCCGAAGACTAAATATATGCTGAATGCTTACAAAACCACAAGGAATTATAGACTGACCCTCTTTAAAAACAAGGCCAGCAATATCAATAGACTTCAGGCACACAGGACCTCGCATTTCATATTTATTTACATAGCAAATATGTATGCAACACGCTAGAAATATCATATCTTTCTTAAAAGATACTGTGGCATCATTTGGAGCTGCTACACTCCGTAAAAAGCATTGGTCTCCTTTATGAGGCATTTCTCATCAATTGTTCCAGGCAAGTTTTGCTTGCAATTTATCATCTGAAATAATCAAGCTTATCTGCTGTGCTAGATATGTATGCATAATCGTGCAATGACTCTTCTTTTTCCAAAACAATAGTTCTCTTTTTTGTTGGTGTGGTTTGGTTTTTTTAGTTAAGAGTATAGTAGTTTCATCATGGACTTGCACGTATAGAAGTTTAGCAGAGACTTTTTTTCTTATGTAAAAAGTCACATACGAACAATTAACCATCAAATCAGCGTAACCACATTAATATGTTTGCTAGAACTTCAATAGAAGCTATATGTATTGGAAATCTCCCTTTACGTTTAATTAGTTGAATAAAAATTAAATGAGAGGAACTAATACAAAAGAGAAGACAAATAATTTTCCAGACAAAGCTTTCTTGCCTAATAAGATTTGAAGATCAGCACAAGTGTACAATAACGGCTTAGGCAATTCTCCCAGTGCTTTAAGTAGTGCTGTAATATGATTCCCGTTATAGGCATAACGGATTTCTTCTATTATGTTCACTTTATAAATCATCTGTTGAAGTATATTGAGACAGAGCTGGACAGTTTGTATGCCTTCATGCAGTAATCTGTTAGCGAAGGTAGCCATCTGCTCTCACCTGCTGTGAATTCAAATCTCAGCAGTGTCTGTCAACTAGCTGAGCAGGAAATAAAACTAATCTTAGGGAACATTTGGATATTAATTATGCTGGTTAGGGAACAAGAATAGAAGTAATGAGATCATTTGCTTTATAAAGTTACACTTCCACACCAGACTTGAATGCGCAAAGAGATCAAAGCTCCCCACTTTTTCCTGGCCCTAGCACTTGGGACAAGGTCTACATGACAGATCAGCATTTCACTCTGCAAGCCCACACAGTTCCTACTAACACATCATTCACATAAAACCCCTCATGTAAGCAAAAATAAAAACAACTTTGGTCCCTTAGAGCCCTCCTTTAATAAATGTTAAGTTCTGAGACAATTTCTTCCTGCAGTGTGTTTATTTACAGGATAGGCAACTGAAGTTTAATTCCTCTGGTATCGATTCTGGTTCCCACCCAGAATTAGATCTAGTCCTGTTTATTTGCAAAAGTCTACACATGGCATGCTGGCGTTACATCTCTAAGGGAAACAGGTACATCATGCTTGTATCCTGACAGAAGGTTATAAAATAATAGTGCTTATTCTATAGATTCCTAAAGTTAGTTACATTAAAAACCAAGACCCAGCAGAAAGCACTGCAGCAAAAAAGTCTAAGTAGAATAGAATAGAATAGAATAGAATAGAATAGAATAGAATAGAATAGAATAAATTAGAATAGAATAGAATAGAATAGAATAGAATAGAATAGAATAGAATAGAATAGAATAGAATAGAATAGAATAGCATAATCACACTATTGTTTGAGTTTTCTTTTACTCCTTTTCCCAGTCATAAGAAGTGGGTAGGAAACGCATACAAGAGTTGCCTTGGGATTCATTTTTTCTGGTTGGATATCTTGAGTTAGTGAACTTTAACTGCAAGGTCATTTTGACTTTTAGTTCCAGAAGCACCTAGACTGCTCCACAGCAGAATACACACTAGTTGAGAAGTGGCTCTGTTTGGGAAAAGCAGATAGTAGCATCAGACCTTGCATCTAGAAAATGGGATACACTGGACTTACCAATAAAGTAATGAGACTAAGCAGCAAAACCTGCACTGAAAAATAACTGTATTTAAAAAAATACAATGCACCCTAACAGACACATATGCTCAGTATGTATGCTCAGTGTAGTGTGAGACCATTTATACGAGTCAGTAGCATTTTGACACCAACACAATTACAAAGATATCCAACCACGCTGCATTCACTCCTGACTTAATTTGGTTAAATACAGTGGTTTAGATGACTATCACTTCTGTTGATGCAGATGTACATTTTAAAGGACTTTGTATACAGTAATTGATACAAGCAATGAGCCAACAGGTTCACATACTTTCGTATCCTGCCAGCATAGTAAGTTTAGACTGTAGCATGAGCCCATACAAGGTAGACATGACATCATCTTTCTACAAGTCTCATCTTGCTATCTGTCAGACAGAGATAACCCTGTGCCCCAAAGCTCGAAACACAGTATCTCTTTCAAACTTTGCTAGCATTAATTATTATAATTCTGGGTATCAGTAATAATCCTGCTAGTATCGGATTTCTTTTTTAAGTTTGCTATATTCTTGGCCTTAATAGCCTTCTGCAGCAATGAGTTTCACAGGCGTAGTCTTCAGGCTGTATACAAAAGCCATTCCCTTTTACCAGTTCTGAAATTTGTCTGTGACGTTCAAATTCATTGAGTGCTCTCCTGTTCTAACAGGACAGAGAAAAGAAGAGTTTCTGAATGATCGTCTTAAGACCACTCTGGTTTATTTTGTTTTCTTGAGTCTCCTTTCTTCTCAATTATCTATCCAAAGCTTTTCAATCTTTACAAAAATGGGAGGACAGAACCTGCTACTGAGAACTTTAAACTGTAATGTGGAGAGTTATGCAGTTCAATAGCTGAAATCCATGTGTTTCATTATGTATGGGTATATAACAGCTATGCTATTTCACCACATACAGAATATCTGTTCTCATATTCGAATTGATAACACTTTAGTCCCGTGAATAGGCAGCTCTGGATTAGAATAAGCACCACTTCCCTCACTCCAGCACAACTGGACACAACAGAGACAGGCAAGAGGAACTCGTTTATGTCAGCTCAGTCTCTGCAAATATCATCTCATGCTTTAGAAGGAACAAACCCTCCTTTAAGTAGGGGGCTATTTACCCTCATAGACCATCATTAGTGCAAACCCATGGCCCAAGGCCATCAGACAGTGGAACTGTCACGCATCACTAGGGAATGACTCATATCTTCACTGTGCACAGCTGGGACTTCAGCAATCACAAAACCAAATACTTTGGATGAAACTTTCAAAGGTTACTATAGCATTTGGCTACACAACTGTCAATTGAAACTAATAAAAAGAACGTGTCTAAATTCCTAGAGGGCTTTCAAAGTCTTCATGCTGCTTACTAGTTTCTACAGAAAACTTACACCGGCCTTGGTAGACCCAGATTGTCACTGTATGTGAAAGGAAGGTTATGACCTAATTAAGAAATAACTGAGTATTAACACAAACTCTATAGTCTGTAACTCAAATCTCAGCACCAAGCTAATGCTCTAGTCATTATACTACAGCAACTTTTAGAAGAAGGTCTTAAGCAAGGAGAAACAAATCCACAATTACACCCAAGATGTTGTTTCACTGGTTAACTATCTTCACAGTTACAAAAATTTTAAGAAAATTATTTCCAGATTGACTTTTTCAGCTTCAACTTTCACCCCTTCAGTTCTGGGCTTTGTTCAGCTGCTCAAAAACCTTAACCAAAAAATTCTCTCAATATAGTCAATTAGCCTCACTAAGACTTAAGAAATGACAGGATGAAGAAATGAGCACCTGAGAGAGTGCCATAAATCCAATATTGCATTCATTTATGCCACTCTTTGCATGCTAAGCCCCTGATTTTCATCAGCCTGTCAACAAACTCCCAGTGGTCTAGACATGATGCAGTGTCACTAAATGGTTTTCAATGTGGCCCATGACATCTCTTTTTTGCTTAGCACATTTTTGCAGGTCAACCTGTTCTGTAGTAAGAACAAGCAGTTACCGAGAAAAAATTGACAATTTTTTTCTCAAAACTAGCCAGCTGCATCTGAATTTTAATAAGGTCATTTTAATCCTTACCTGAAATCCTTAATTGTCTTTTTAATAAATATATCAGACCCTGAATGACTACATTAATATTGAGCCAGCAACCATCTAGCAAACTGAACCATGTAAAGGCAGACCACCAGAACCACTGATTTATAAAATATCCCCTGTAATTTGTAAGATACAGTGGCTCAAATCCAGTCTGCCTGTCTCACATAACGTTTCGATACAGTTCAAGGTTCTTGGCTCCCCTGGTTTTGCTTTTTCGCTCTAGGGAATAAAAATACAACCAATTACAGCACCACTGTACAGCTTGGTAACACCCACTACTGGTATCGTCTGGAGACTGAAAACAGGATGGTTGACAATGCAATTTGTTAAGAACTGTGCTCACGGATCTGCAAATTTCAGAGGTCTGACTGGCTCCAAACAGGTGGTAGCAACGCAGGATGTAAGAAAACCAGAGTTTTTTTACACCCTTCTATTAGAATTCTGCCTTGTTTGAAAAATACAGGAATGTTTTACAAATCCCAAAGGTCTTTTCCTATGGGCTTTTATGGGTTTAAAAAACAAAGCAAAAAACTTTCTAGTAATTCTAGCTATAAAGCTAGGAGCTGTTGGATATGTGATTAACCTACTGTGTTTCATTTAGCAACTCTCTGCAGCCAACAAGCTCTGAGCCAGATTTCAGCCATGGGGTAACTGGGCATGTTTCCACTGAAGTCTACAAAATGACAAGGTCAAAAAACAGCCTGGTCGCATTTTTAGAGAACTACGAACAGGATACCCCAAAAGTTACATGCAAAACATGAATTAAAGATACATAAATTATTGTTTCCATTTCCTGTTGTATCACAACCACAGAATCAAAATGCTCAATACATAGAGATAATTGCAAAAATCTCACAAAAGTTATTACAAGATGACAACCACAATCATATTAAATGAAAATTAAAAAAAAAAGTTAGGCAAATAAAATACAGAATTAGCAGAAATAAGGGACATTTTACAAAATTATCATCTCTCTCACATCTTCTTTTTTCCTGAAGCCCAAAGCTCACTTTCCTCTGCAGCTACACGGAAGAGAAGCCCGCAACTTCTCACTTTACTGGTCTGACCACCAGGCACTAGTGCCCATTCCTCCACTGTAACTTCTCCATCATGCACAACAAAATTTGAAATTTCCCTTGGATTAAAAAGAAAAGTAAAGGCACTAATCTGAAAAGTATAAGGTGGAAAGAGGAAAAGGAATTCTGGATTATGACCCTTTTCTCCAGCATATTTCCATACTATATAGCCATTGAATAGAGCACTGAATAATCACTGAATAGAAATACGCTCGCTGTGTGGCACAGCAAATCTTGATGGGTGTTTTAAATAGTCATTATTTTAACAAATCCAGTTTTCCACAATGACCATGGTATTTTGCACCGGTCTGACAGGGTTAAGCTAGAATAGTCTCAAACACTCTACAGGTTGGTGGTCAGGACATTATCCCCAAAGTTGTGGGTTAGATTCCTGAACTGAACCTGAATCCAGGCAAGGATGAAAAAATCTCGTCCTATGGTCACTACTTCTTTTTTTCAATCTAAAAAAAAAAAAACAAAGGAGCAGCTCTTCTTATGCCCTTTTGAAAGGAAAGCACAAATTCCTACCGTTGGGAGACACTGAGTCCAAACGTAGAGGCTCCTTGCCAAAGCCCTGAGGAGTCATTCAGATCACAGTTTAGGACTTTCCCATGTCTTCAGCATTTCCTAATGAGCAGTTGGAAGGCATATGCACACTGAACAAGTTCATTTCAGACCTCTTCTTGTTAGATGTGCTTGCTGCTTCAGCATATCTTCTTAGAAGTCCAACTCCCATTTTCTTACCGTGCCAGATCTGATACTCACAACACCCACCTCGTTAGACTATGGAGGAACATCTTTCTGTTGGGAAGCAGGATGAGTGATGTGGCAGCTCACTGAGCCACCCAAATATTTTAAAATACTAAAAGAAATCTGCCTCCAATCATGACACGCCTGATTGTCACATTCAGCTGGGAATCTTTACAGAAAATAATTAAACAAGTACAGCCTCTGCCGGAAGATGATGAGTCTTTAAAGTATGCTTTCCCAGAGCCAATACACCCTTACTTTGCCTTTAAACACTCCATCACTCCCTGCTTAACTGAAATTATCACTAGAAGCAAACTTCTGTAAGTAGAGCCAGCATGTGCTGCAGCAAACACCACAACACTTGCTAACCCATCTTCACGATTACAGTAACAAACGCAACCTCCGCAGAACTGCCATCCCATCCAGGGTTTCAAATGCTGTCATGAACGCCACGCAGCAAAACCCACCAACCGCCATGCACCAGAACAAATTCACTTGGACAGTGAGCTGTCTTCTGCAGTCAACCGGTACAGAAGTTTTGAAGGTTGCTGCTGACATTTCAAACCAGACGACAGGTTTCCAAGGATCAGCTCCTTTAGCTTCTGCCCAGGATCTTTCTCTTAAGGTCCCTAGGCCTGACCTGGGTTCTAGTAGGAAGGTACTGAATAAGAAAGGATCTTGCAGCACCTGAATTGTTTAATTGACCTCATCCCCAGTATTAACAGCAAGAGTTTGTCTGCAAGAATTTTCAGATTATATATTTCTAAAAGGGCTATCAACCTTATGAACATTTCCCTTGCTAGCAGTCTCCTGAAGGTACTCAGCCATGTTTTTTCTCAAATTCCCTGAATGGGTAAGGAAATTAAATTACATCTGGAGAAATTGTTCTTAACTGGTATTTAAGCTTCAGTTTATTCACAACAACTTTCAGAAGAAAACCAAATACATTCAGTGCAGTTGGGCTGAACACAGCAGCCACAACAGATGAACCAAGAGCTAAACAGCCTTTATAATGCAAGTTAATGAGGTCTAAACTAGCTTATGCATACCTCTAACAAATGGCTTCTTACTCACTAAGTGTATGCAATGCAGCTGCAATTCCTGTATCTTTATCTGGGGAATTTCATGTGTGTCCAGGAAATACTGAAAATAATGCCAACCTGTCGAATATTGCAACATGATAAAGTGATCCTGAAACAGGAACATTTTCACAGAACTACATAAATGAGCAAAATGATGGGTTTAACTCTTGATACCAAGTATACTGCATACCAAGTATATGGCTGAAGGGATGCCTTCATGAAATGTCTCCACTTTTAAAGTGAAAAAAGTACCTCCTTTGGACTTCAGTTACCTAGTCGTCAGTCTTCACCTAGTTACACCGTAAGAGCAATGTAAGAATATTGCCAGCCAACAATCAGACAACCATTCCCCCTCAGTAGATCCATACTTACACAGATGGGTCAAGTCAGGCACAGAGAGTACCTCTGCAAACCTGCACAATGCACTGAGTTCAGGAATAATACTTGAGTGATCAAGACACGTTTCTTTCCCTTACATAGTACCTTACTTCCTTCTATTTCTAACCTGCTTTGTATTATAAATCTGCTTCGTATTATAAACCTACTTCATTCAAGTTGAAGTTAAAATTGAATCAGAATTATAAAATAAAATTCTGCATTTTTTAAAAAATATGAGACGTTGACATACACCACATACACTCAACTATCATCATTCACAAGCTCTGATTTATGTATCATATGTCTAGACATCTGTATGAAAGTTACTGGTTGCTTCACGAACAGACAAAAGTATGCATGCTCACAAGGAAGTTATGTACATGTCTTTGAAAATGAGATTCCTGTTGCCTTTTCAAATATCCATAAATTACTGGTTATTTTCACTTAAAAGCTAGAATAATGAAAATTGTTTTAATTAAGTTTGGAAAATTCTAATGCAATTTTGGAGCAACAGCGAAACCTCATTACTGCCAAAACTCTCACAAAAAAACATTTTTCATGAAGCCCATGATAAAAGATAAGAATTAAAACTCTCAAAGAGAAAATAAGAACAGTTTGCCACCATACATCAAGCATAACATCTAGTTCTTGAGCCAAATTAAACAACACAGGCTAGAGAGCCTATGAATATTCTGAAAGGTAAACACGGAGAATGTTTAAGGCTTTTTTTAAACTCACTTCATTCTGCCTGTAATGTTCTTCTGATAGTCTTATCTGTGAATTCTGGCTGATAATGGAAAAAAACATCAACACCCACTGGATAGTGTCTTTGCTTGTGGTTTTAGAGTGCACTGTACTGTGATTGCCTAAGATCTAACGCTTATTTTATTGATTCACTAATACTACAAATCTTTTCTCTAAATTCAAAGAAATAAACACATCAATCCTTCAGTTTGCCTTTTTTTCCCCCTCTTAGAATTTACAACCACCTACCTTCAGTCTGATATTACCATTTACTTATGTACCTCTAGGACAAGAATCTATCACCAGAAAGAGGCTGAATGAAGCCAGACCCAGTCCCGTCCATTTGTAGTCATCGGAACAATTTCCTGCAAAAATTCATGGCTTTCCTAACCCAGCAAGAAATTGGCAACCCGTCTTTTAATTTGTAATACTGCATTACAATGACTTCTACAATTTTGTCAGTCATACACAAGCAGCAGCACGAAGGGCGACACCACAGTACTTCATGTGCAAGGGAAGAAACAGACAAAAAATGTTAGTGTTCATAAAATCCCATAATTCTCAGACCAGATAACACTTTCGTTGACTGGCTGCATATGTAAACGAACAGCCAGTCTGAGCACACCTTTGTTATACGCACAACAAATTAGTACGTGACACTAACCTGCCACTTTGTTCAGTAGACTTTAGCTAGCATGCATGACCAACGGCAAGAAAGAAAACATCTGCAGAAACAATATATGATAAATATGCATACAAAGCTGCGACAGTAAGCAAAATTGAAAGCCAGAACATGCATCACACCAGCACATATAAAACAACCTGATTAACTAAATTGGCTAGATAAGGCAAAATGTCATTACCAGACTGAGATCCGGAGCAACAAAAAATCCACACAGGACTGCAGAGACAGCTGTAGAAGCCAGGCCTCTCCCAAAAATACCACAAGAAAAAAAGGCTTCTTTTGGTATCAGCGAGTTCAACAGCAGCAGAGTAACTGAATGCCTACCAGAGGGAGCAACACCTTAATAACCAGTCCCAAAGACATGGTCCTCCCTCCTTGGCATTCAGTGAGCTCCAGGCGATCTACAGACTGACAATCTTTTGAGTGACCTTACCTCAGGCGTAGGACATGCCTCGCTTACAAGGACTTAATACACCGATGGCAACTGCCACCACAGCTTACAGAAGTAGTAATAAGAACAAAGTATATACTTATTTCTTGATTTTCTAATGCTATTTATCAAGCGGAAACAAAAACAAAAGGATGGCCTAGGTGGTGGTGCTGTCCATGTCATACAGACAACCAGCAAACACTGCGAAAATGGCAAAACTAAACACCGCCATTCCTCTACACAGAAGGCTCTACCAATACTACTGTGGTAGATGTCACTTAAAAATTAAGTGTGAATTTAAAACTTAAAAGAATCTGACAATTTTCATCATACACAAATACATTTCAAATGCAGTTAAAAAAATAAATCTGCAAACATCGTAACAATTGATTGACACTTCTAACATTGCAGCTGGAAAGGATCTTCTAGATAGTGAGCGTACCTGACTTTAAACCTCAAGAAAAGAAATCGCAAAGTTGATGGCATCTAAATTGCAACCAGCCTTTAATTAGTACATTAATGAACACTTCCACCTTATAAACGATAAGTAAAGTACCACAGAACTTTGCTAATTTTCCCATCAATTATCTACAAACCAAAGCCTTATGATCAAGAAACCACAGTGGCCTCTTCAAACTTCCCAGCAAGAGATTTATTAACAGCACACAGTAGCGAGACGTCCTATTACCAAGACATTTACCACATATTGTACAAGCCACTTACTATAATATTATGAAGTCATTAATAACACCTGCACACAAAGAAGAGAGCGTGTTTGTTTAGTTTCTAAATAAAAAAAAAAATTAACAAACTAGAGAGATGGGATGAAACCATTTCATTAGCAGATAAAATTAGAAAATGTTTTATCAGCAAAATGCAAAGGCCTGCACGCCCAAAAATTTCTCTTGTCATCAAAAAGAGCTAAACAGTTCACGTAGTTCACCAGAAAAAAAGTTAACATATGGCAAAAGCTGAATTCTTCTTCTATTTCTGTTCTATCTATTAGCCTCTCAGACAGTTCTGGAAATGAAATAAACCAGCTTCATCAGTGGGTATTTTTGAAATTAATTCTTGTCTTTTTAAACACATAAAAATATCTGCAGAGATACTCAAAGCAAGAGCCATGCATTGGATCTTTCAGATATCTTCCAAAACACAGTCCATGCTCATCAAGATGGTCATTTCTTTTCACCCGGGATCCTCTATTCTGTGCCTAGGAAAAGGCTGTGTTGTCATCCTTATTAAAACCTATGTCTTGCATTGTTTCATTTTGAAAAAGGTAAATTAAGGGGAAAGACCCCTAGAGAAAAAAAAAAAAAAAAGAAAAAAAACAATTATGTAAAGTTTAGTCATATTTGGACCCTGTAAACTAACATAAATAATTTGCAGGCATGTGCTGACGTCCACACAGATCTTCAGCAAAATGCATGTTTCCTATATGCAAATTCCACATACTGCAAATTCCAATCTGAATGTTGTATATACTCATCTTTCCTCCTCCTCTTCCTCCTCTAGCTGGAAGTACCACCTTTCCTTGTCATGGCAAGTATTTTGTCAAGATATACCTACAGGATGCGCACATGTGTACATACACACGCACCTACACAGCATCAAGAGGTCAGAGACAAGTCTGTTGTGACTGCAGATGGTCAAGAACTCCAGAGAAAGAAATAATGTCTCATAAGTTTAGTTCTGGGTATTTAACATCAACAGTTTTCAAAGAAAAGTCCTAGCTACGTGGTAGCTTCTAGATGTGCCAGCCAAGAATGTTACAAAAGATCATGCTGGAGTTCCTGGTTTGTACTAACTGATCTCAGTCCACCAGGAGACCTTTCTGCACCCAGCAGATTAATCTACCTTCTAGTTCATCCAGCTGGAGCAGACAGTTGGGTCCATTTAGCTCAGCTTGGTCATCTCCCACTTCAGGTGAATCAATCCTGCAGCATATAATCATAGAATCATAGAATGGTTTGGTTGGAAGGGACCTTAAAGATCATCTCGTTCCAACCCCCTGCCATGGCAGCAACACCTTCCACCAGACCAGGTTGCTCAAAGTCCCATCCAGCCTGGCCTTGAACACTTCCAGGGATGGGGCATCCACAGCTTCTCCAGGCAACCTGTTCCAGTGCCTCACCACCCTCACCGTGAAGAATGTCTTCCTTATACCTAATCTAAATCTTCTCTCTTCTAGTTTAAAGCCATTGTCCCTTGTTCTGTCACCTCATGCCCTTGTAAAAAGTCCCTCTCCAGCTTTCCTGTAGACCCCTTTAGGTACTGGAAGACTGCTCTAAGGTCTCCCCGCAGCCTTCTCTTCTCCAGGTTGAACAACCCCAACTCTCTCAGCCTGTCACCATAGCAGAGGTGCTCCAGGCCTCTGATCATCTTCGTGGCCTCCTCTGGACTCACTCCAACAGGTCCATGTCCTTCTTGTGTTGGGGGGGCCGCAGAGCTGAAGGCAGTACTGCAGCAGGGGGTCTCAACAGAGAGGAGCAGAGGGTAGAATCCCCTCCCTTGACCTGCTGGTCACACTGCTTTTAACGCAGCCCAGGATACGGCTGGCTTTCTGGGCTGCATGTGCTCATTGCTGGTTCTTGTTGAGCTTCTCATCAACCAGCACCCCCAAGTCCTTCTCCTCAAGGCTACTCAATCCATTCTCTGCCCAGTCTGTATTTGTGCTCAGGATTGCCCCGACCCATGTGCAGGACCTTGCACTTGGCCTTGTTTACTTCAAGAGGTTCACACAGACCCACCTCTCAAGGCTGTCAAGGTCCCTCTGGATGGCATCCCTTCCCTCCAGCGTGTCAACCGCACCAAACAGCTTGGTATCGTCAGCAAACTTGCTGAGGGTGCGCTCAATCCCACCGTCCATGTTGCCAACAAAAACGTTAAACATCACCTGTCCAAATACCGACCCCTGAGGAACACCACTCATCACCAGTCTCCAGTTAGACATTGAGCTGTTGACCACAAATCTTTGAGACAAAACCAGCTGTGCACCTCACAAGACCCCTAAACAGGCTGCTTTTTTTTTGATTGCACCAGAAAGTAGCATCATTTTTGTCATGAATACAGTACCACGCCTGGCCTCAGCAGGACGCTGGACACAAGACCAACAGCATTATACCTGGCCATAAAACACATTACTGCTATTGCACTTTGCACAGGTTGGGTCTGCAGCAGGTCCCCTCCATGGCTGTTCGTCGCCGGCAGCTGCTATCAGAAGGTGTCACACCCTCCATACAGGTAGTGGAGAAATGGACACTCAATGGGCAAAGGTAGAAGGAGAAAAGGTATCATTTTTCTGCTCCTCCTGCTATTCACCTTCACCTACAGCTTTTCCAATCCAAATCAACTCTCCAAATCAACCCTTGCTTCCTTTCCTTCTTGCCTGCCTGCTGCTGGACACCCCAGCTCCCTGCTCTGCAAAGGGAACTCCAGACTCCAGCAGGTCTCACATCATGTCAGAAACACCCGGCCTCTGCCTCTCATACACAGAGGAGGAAAATTCTCTTCAACGAGTGGATGAAACCTTTCACCAGCCGTCCCAGGACCATATACAGGCAGCAAAGTTGTATACAACAAAAGTAAGGGGATGGCCTTACTGTTATATCATTCTTCCACTATCTCCAGATCCATACAAGCTAACTGAAAACAATATGCTGTAAAATCCTACAGACCTAAGCTTATTATGACTCTTTTGCATAGCCTTTTCAAGTGAACCCAGTAGAGTTCTATCTGTGTGAAGAACAGAGCTATTGCTAATTTGTCTCTATTAGTAGGCAGTTCTGAATTTTCTTCCTACGGTCCTAACACTAGAGTCACTAGAGTCTGTATTTTTGAAGGAAAATAAAGACTTTATTAACCATAAATACCTGAAAAAAAATTCACGGAGGTAAAATTTTGTGTCTATTGAGCTTGGCAGCACTACTACTTAGACAAAAGTACATACATTTTATATAATTCTTGTGTGTTATCTATAATCAGTGTTCTGTTCTCCTGCACTTGAATAATGGTAAATTCTTAAAGGACCAAGGGAAAAAAAAAAGCTTTAAGTGAAGTTCCCCAAATTATTCCATGCAGGGTGAAAGACCACTGAGTAGTTAATAACTCCATTGAAACCTCTTCCTTTAGCAGCATCGTTTTCATCCTGATAGGTATCTTGTAAAAAAGCATGCTTATTTTTGCTGTCTCACAAAAATTTAGCAGTAATTTTACATTAAAAGAGTATTACCGCAGTTTGGGACCTTCATATCCAGCAAGGCCGTCCTCTTGTTGTTGTCATCCATGCAATACAAATCCTGAGATTCTGTGTAAAACTTTGTCTCTTGAAATTTCTTGATCCACATAATTTCACAGGAACACTTGAATGGATTGTCCGCCAATATCCTATAGCAAAAAAGACCCAGTTAATTTAGGATGCAGAATGTGTCATGCATGTAGAAAAAAAATGGGGGGTAGGGGGACTCCAAGCACTGAGCTGGGTGAAAGTAGAAGCTGCACCCTTTAGTTAAGATGATTAAGGAATGCAATCTTAGCAACCTCAGCGCAATGCAAGCTGCAAATGGATAACGGTTTCCCTGTAGAGAATGAAGCTCTCCTTGCATCAAGAATCCAGACTGTCATAGATCGGAGAGATCGCATAGGGGGCTCGACTACTATCTCCAATTCACCGGTGTAAATCAGGAGCACATCGAGAACCGGCTTTCCATCAAGCTCCATTTTATTTTGTAAGAATCAAGCAGAGATCAGAATTCCTCTCTTCTACACTTGACTCTCTGCTCACGTACCTCAGAAAGATCATGCCAGAAATGATTTACTGCTGTGAGGTAGTAAATTCTTTATAAAGTCAAAGCTCTAACAAACTCTAATCATAAAAAAGGATTTTACCTAACCTTCAAAATTCATCCGCTACAACACTCTAGAAAATCTCAGAGCAAAACCCTAGGAAATGTCACGAAGAAACATCGACTGAAAAAATGGCCTTGAAACAGAAGTATACAGTATGCTGCATGGAATTTAAACCACACGTTAGAGAACTTACCAAATTGTAGTTTCAAAATTTAATAAAACTACACAACAATGTAATGCAATAATGCCTAAATAAAATATGAAGAGAAAGATCCCAATGTCTACATAAGAAGTGACCCAGTGTTCTTTCTTTCTCCTACAGGCATAGATGAGATCCAATAAAGCACATGCAAATGAATGTTTAAGGCATCTCATTACAAGGAGAACAATTGTTCTTAACAAAATTTCACAGGTATTTTTGATGTACAGAAACAAAACTCAAGTTGCTCACAGAATCTATGCTCATAAAAGACTTCTGAGGATGTGAAGTGGGCAAATCATGAAAAACTCATCTTATCAGAGCTGTAACCTGTTCCTCCAAAAGCCATCTGCAGTTCTTTGAGGATTAACTGCTGCAGGGATCATTGTCACAAGTCTCTGAAGGAGCAATTTGTATTCACAGACATTATCTACTGGACTTTAACACCACCACAGCATGGACAAGAATTGCTTGTGCAAGACAGAGTATGAACATTAAGAACCCTTGGGTCAAAATCTACAACATGCATTTTCAAAACAGTCAGATTAACTTTCCATCTTGTTTAATTGTATAACTTCCCTGTAAAAGAGAAATTTCCCTTGACCAGTGGTTGAGCAGTCCTTTTCTTCCACTGTTTTATTTTGTGTTAAACCCATCAAGGGAGTTAGGTACATCATAGGCAGGATGCCAGATACAGGCATGATGGCCCTATATATATACTTGAGTGAAAGAAATTATCTGACTTAGTAAAAAAAAATTACGTGGTTTTATCTTGTTTCCTGCAATTTTACAGCTGCAACTACAGTTTGTTCTAAAAGAAAAAGCCTTTCAAAGCGGTATCTCCTTCTCTACAATACCTGGTGAATATGACCTACTTCACCCTATCCTGAACTTTTCATCCCTTTATGTTTTGATTTACAAGACTGCTAACAACAGGACACTTGTTTGTCAGATTTAGAGGAAGCTCCTAAGAAGCTATTTATGGCATTATTCTCCTCTCATATTCCCCTTCCAATACTCTCCTTTCTCTCCTCTTTCTGATTTTCCACCTCTGTATTAGCCACTTAACAGAACTGTTCAACTGATACTAATTTTATAACTGTTTCTCCTCCCTTCAGGCTCTGCTTTTTTCCCCCAACTTTCTTTTTACTCTCTTCCCCCAGGTCTGTTTATCTCAATTCATCACTATCTCTGTACAACTTTAGTTCTTCTGTCCCCACACTCCAACTCATTGCCAAGCCCACAACACTCTACCTCAATTTTGTATCCCCTCTTTCTCTCAACTTGTCCCTCATCATACATTGCCTCCATATTTCAAATACTACTCAGTTTAACCTTCACACCATCCATTTTTCCCATGTCTGCCTCACTCCTAGTACTCTTCCCCTGCTTCTACTACCATGACACTGAATGGCCATCGTTTAACTCTACTATTAATAGCACAAATATATTCACTCCTAATTCACATCAGCCAGTTGTTTTGCCTCTAAGTGCTATTTCCCCACCTCACTAAACTTCATTTCCATAATTCCTGCCACATATTTGTAACATTCAATTCTCCCACTCTCTGTCCCAAATCCTTTTTTACTTATTTCTGCCCAGGAGCAAACTAACTTCTTCAGAAAGGTCAGCAACATTGACATTGTTCTCCTTCAAAATCTTTATAAGCACTCAGTTCACCTACTGCCTAAAAGAAGCTGTTCACCTGAGATGAGGAGATTGAAGAGTGGCTTGACTTGTGCTTTGGAATAAACCTGTTACTGGCAGCAGACAAAACTCCAAGAAACTGGGAACGGAGAACAGAGTATGCCTTCAAAACTGCAGTCATTTCCTTTTTTGCTTGCTTCCTAAGCTAGAGCATACCCACTCTTCTATTTCTGCAACCTGGGGAGAGGGGCGAAGATGACCCCATTTCTCCACTAACTGCTTAGAAAAACTAGGAGAAGCCCAAGCTTCACCCTGTGCACTGTTCCGAGTCCTTTATGTATTTCTTTGAGGTCATGACAACTACAAAACATAGAACCTACAGCCAAGTACACACTAACACTGGCTTTTCGGCAGGGACTAGATACAGCATACGAAGAAACAGGGACTTCAGAACCAACAGACCTATGCAGGGCATACAGCAATGCCAGTGCTCTGCAGCCAGCTCATCACAGTCCTCTGCAACTGCCAAGTTACGAAAGAAAATTCCAGTGAGCAATGTTCCCTGGGTTGTAAAAAAAGTGATGATACCAACTTAACTATTGACAAAACATACATAAGGGGCATAGCCTCTTTTTGTGGCACTGGGATTTGCTCATTTCATTTCTCACAGGCTGAAGTTCATCAGAAGAGGTTGAGGATTGCAAAGCTCATGTTGCAATACTTGGACTGGCATTTTGGACAACTTCTGACTCTGCCCTGAGCTCCGGGAGAGCAACCTCCCTGTCCTCTGCAGCCTCAACCCGCCCAAAGCTCCTGCAGGCTCTCCGCAGTCCCACATATTAGAAAAGAATGTACAAGATGACTAAAATTTTGTAATATATATCAATACAGAAATTCTGCTTGATGGAACAGAGGATAAAAATGTAGTATTGAAACAATCAACCAACCTATGTTTACCAGTGCTTCCTTACCAAATGATTATATAAAGCACAGTGCAACCCAAAGAATTTGTGAAAAGAAAAATGTTCTTCAATAGCCAACCATAAGCATAGCAGCTGTGGAGTCAATATAAGAATATTAGAGAGAGACTTCATTTGAAGATCTGTAAAAGACTGTATTTTCACTAGCTCAGATATTTAACGCAAAGACCAATAGTTTTGTACGAAGTAATCTCACAATAAAATATTTTAAAGCTGAAGAGAAGAGGCTATTTTGACCTCCAGATTGCTTTAAAAGATACACTTGACTTTCTCGAAGACTTAGAATGAAAATCTCTCTGTATTTAAGTGTCCAGCATTACTGTTTTCTTTGGATCAGAATTTCATTCCTAATCATTGATGGACTTCTACCTTCAACAGAACAAACTTCAGTCTTGTTCTTCCATTCCAACCAAAAATAAACCTTATTTTAAGAAATGACAACTTACAGATCAGACAAACCCAGATGGCGAAAAGGCTTCTTGGACAAACTTGAGAGCTTGTTTCTGGATAAATTGCTACAGGAAAAGAGAAAGATTGCATTAATTAGAATTGCTGCTTCTTACATGGAAAATAGTTTGTGGCTCTTAAAAAAAAAAAAAAAAGAACTCAGACCAGCTCTAAAAAGCCCTTATTCCTTTGACGTCAGTTGTAAAGAAATGGTGCAGTCTTGTTTTATGGTTTGATGGGTTTCAAGGATTTGAATCCAGTCTGCATCTAAAGTCAAATACTTTCAAAATCAAACTCAGCAGGGATCAATATTTTCACTTTTAGCACTTCTGCTCATTGCAGAAAAGCAGTAGATTTAATTGTGTTTCAAAAGTATTTTGTAAAGTCCAGGTGTTAATTATATGCTCGATTTATTCATAAGTGAAATGGGTGTATCCCTTTCTTTGATCCTGCACCAAACTCTGTACTCAGATATGCCCTCCTCACATGCTAGCACACATCCACATCAGAGCCTTTTAGTTATTCTTTTCAAATTGCATGTACAATATGCACCCACATGGAAGATCAAAAGGAAAACTGTAAAATGCCTATATTGGGCTTTTTTATGTCAATTAAGCATTTACGGTTTCGAATGGCAATTAAGTGAAAGGTCCTCTCCCATTATGCAAAGAAATGTTCATCTGAATCAGAAATACTCCTCCCCTCCCAGGCTTACAAAATTGCTTTCTCCACCCCAAAGCAAAATAATACCAAAAAATTAAAGATAGTGAGAGCAGTAAACTGTATAACTGCCAGCAGTACAGTTCAAATGAGTGTTATGAGCCAAAACACCACGAGTTTTATGCGGTATTATAAAGGCACCATAGGGCCTCCATAGTTAAAGTTGCATCGCATTTAAAAAGAGGGATTAAACAACTTCTTTTTTTCCCTGACTAAAGAGCACTGCATTTACTTTCCAAACTTTCAGTCCTTGATCTCTGAGTACAAAATAATTTTCAGAGAAATTACAAGTTGGATCTTCTACAGATGTTTAGAACAGAATATTTAAGAAATTTTATTTACTATTTTATTTTTATTTCCTCGTTGATTTCTTCTAGCAAACAACAGCCTGAAGTTTTTACAAAGTGACTAGTCCTAATGTGTGAGAACAAAACAGGTGAGCTACTACTTCACTAGTCAGGTGAACTGGACTGCCCTATGGCAGAGGCTGGTGGAAACGTCTCATAGACCCTGATCGGATATATCAAAATTAAAGTACAATTTGCATATAGGACAGAAGTCATGTTTAATTAAAAATTGCCACTATGATTTTTTTCGTAAATGTGTAAGCCATATGTTGAGAGGTTGAAAGAAAGAAGTTGAACCGTCCTATGGACTTGGGCTTTTGTCTCCAACACTGAGGCAATGTGAAGCACATCAAACCCCACCCCTCCACGGGCAATCCTTCGCTCACCATGCAGGAGAATCTAGTTCTCAACACCGCCGAGCATCACAAGTGGATGCTCCGGTGCCATTTCCAAATGAGACATGCACCTGTTTCTCTTACCTCCACAGCAACTAAACCCTGCCTTTCCCCAAAGACAACCAGATACATAATGGGCTCCACCTGCAGACAGGTTCCCATGCTACTCACTACTCTATTGGGAGGCAACATATTCCAGGTCATGTGATGACCAGGTTTGACTCCTGATTTCCACACAGCAGAGGACCCTGCTCTTCCATATCAGGAGGACTCCCTAAGCATCAGACAATAGGTTCCTCAGGGAAATCTCTGTCCAGCTGAATCCATTTCATTTTGCGTGATCTTTCCTGGCATCCTAACGGGAGAGCCAGGCTCAAACTCTGATTCCAGACCAAGGCAAATCAAAGAGGATCTGAAATTCTCTACCACCAACATGTTCTAAACACTGATGTATCACAATGCAAATCTGAAAATGGGCCACAACAATCTTACATAAGAGCCCCAGCCATCCTCTTGAGACAGTACTTCTCTCCTTTTTCTTTTAAGAAAATAACACCTTAAAAATAAATTTTTCAAGAATATCTTAAAAACATTAAGGACTGACTCTAGGAGAGGGTTTGCTGTTAGTAACCTAGCATGAACACGAACAGCTCACCTACTTCATGGGCAGGACTGAAGTCCCATCTTTCCTAAAGGCTTCCTCCTGGCTGCTTACATGTTTCCTTGCTCAACTTACTCCTGGTCGTCTAACTCACGCCATTTCTTCATGAGGTGCTGAGGTGCCTGCTTCAGAGCTATTAACTCAAGTAGACAGCAGACTGTAAGAATTAGGTGCTGCCATAGCTGTATCTTCTTGTCGTTTAGCCTCAGGCCAGCCATTGCTTTTGGAGGGTTATTGCAAACCTACAGGCAGAAGAATAGCCCTTACTTGTTTAGATTAATGAGCCAGATTTACCGCTCAAATGCCATCAGGTATGTTATTTTCTGAACATTTTGTGCAGGTTTCAATGACTCCATGTCAGCCAGGGAAAAAATGGGACTGATAATTTAAGTAAAACTACCAAAAGAATAAATAGTCATTATTTTAACAACTCTAGTTTTGAAAAACGAAAAGCACCTTGATAGCTTTAATTGTCTTCTTGGATTTTCAACAGTTATGCTTGTAACGCAGCAGGAAAGGGAAGCAAGAAAGTAAAAGTAATTAAAAATTCCTGTGCCTGTATTCTTTCTTCATCACGGGTAGAAACGTTTAGCGCTTCCAAAACTGTAGCCTTTTCTCTCATGTAGTTTAGTGCTTTAAGGTTTTTCAAGTTGACAAGTAATTCAATAGAAATTTTTCAGACCAGTGTTACAGATTTATCACCTTAAACAATACTTTGACAGTAAATTTAATGTTATATATATATTTTTCATAAACTGAGCACTTTATATTGATTACAGAGATGCCTGCCGCAGCCTCTTTAATTCATGTTAAGTGAAAAAATCACCACCAGGCTTATTATGGAGTAGTTAAGGACCACACTTCTACTTCCATGGAAAGAGAAAAAGAGAATATAAATTAGTTCCCCAATTCAACTACACATAAAAAGATCATGGTGAGCGGCCCAAAGAAGATCCATCTGGCGTTCTAAGGCTTTTTTTTCTGAAAAAAAAAATCTGGAATATAGAGCCTGGTTCCAAAGTTACACCTAAGGAGAGGACCCAAATTCAGTCAAAAGCGTGCCCGTATTTTACACACAAATATCAAGCTCGTTTTAAACTTGCTAGCCCTAATTCAGCTAAAAGCAAACCTGTGGCAATGTGAGGAGTGCACAAGCAGCCTGAGAAGTCGCATAAATATTCACAGAGCTAGCAACACAGGCACAGCTCCACCGCCCATAGCGCTCCTGGCAAGGGGAGACAAGAAGGAAGAGGAGGGAACAGATCTGAGGAGAAGTGGGAGGAAGGAGTGAAGAAATGGCCATTTTGCTACGCTCAGTCTCCCTCCACAGGCAACTGCCTGCTCTGCCTATGGCTGGAGCCAGCTCTGTGTGCAAGCAAGGGAAAATCTGCAGCAAGGTCTCAACTGGCTTCATTTGGCTGCCTTGCCTAAACCTGAACAGTGTAGAGATACAAACATATCTTAATACCTAGAGCTGTACATACACTACACTCACAAATCTATGATTCAGCGGTGCAATTATACACAGCCTGGCACGTAACAACAGCTATTTTTTAACATTTTTCAAAATACGCACTTGCTGTGAAATGTATTTTTATGTTTAAAGGTACTGATAGCATACCATGCATGAGTATTACACAGGTCTGCTAAAATTACCATTAGCAGCAGATCAGCTTAAAAATTACAGCACTGCTAGACCAGGACTGTTGAATACCTTGTTAAATGCAACTGTTGACTAATTTGAGCGCAAGGTCAATGGGAATACCAGAATTAGATGAGCAAGGCTATTAACAACACTTAAGTAATATCTATTAAAGCATTTATTTTCCTGTTTATGTTACTACTCAAATCTTCTCATCATTCATAACTCTAGAAAGACATTGGGGCTACAGAAGTTTGGCCAAGAAAATAAAGTAATGACAAAAAGGAGCTTAAGGAAATGTGTGTTAATAAGTTCCTTATAATCTGATATTCTTATCCGATTCATAAAATTAATACTATCTTCATATAATAAAGCTAACTACATCAAAAGACTTTTCATAGAAGAAAAAGAAAACTGTTATAGTATCACTAGCAAAATCAAAGCTTATACAGTTACATCAGTCTTCAGAAAAGTGTTTGGAGTTCTTATTTTCTTTACGGGACAGTAAAAAACTGTTGTTTCAAAATAAAATGCAAGACTTCCCAAAGACCTCTACTGGGAGGTTACTCAGGTAAAGTGAAATGATTTCAGCTCTTAATAGTTTTCACTATTGGTGTCCCTATCACAACAGAGGCTGCACATCATTCCCAGTGCAGTCAACAGGAGTTTTATTGCTGATGACAACAAGCAGCGATTCACTGATGCTTTCAGAAACATTTTAGTGTGCATCAAGATTTGCCAGAGAAAACAAACAAATGCATTTTTTTCAGTGATAATAGATCAGCCTCAGCAGAAAATGCCTCCATACTTACTGCTTTGTCATGTGCATTCAGAGCAGGTGGTGCCACCTAATATTTTCCATCTTATCTGGGCTTATCCTATGCTTGCTAACCTTACTAAATCCTCACCAAAAGAAAACACAGTATGAGACTGGATAAGCTCCTGGTTCATAACATAAGTATTCTGGGTCACGACTCCATGTACATCAACCAAACAGATGTCAGTCAGCCTAAATTGTTTCTAACAAGCAGCTTCATGAACTACAGATCTAGTAAAGCCTGCTTACCAACAGATACGTATTCTGTGTTTGACTGTGTACTCCAGCTGAAGCTCTTCCTGTCACTAAAGTATTTTAAAAATATCTTGTCCATGTGGGCTCTGTAGTGCCTAGCAGGTCTAAATGCACAATGACACTTTTCCCTTAAGTGAGAACTCTAACAGGGTCTCCCTGTTCTGTCCAATGGTCAGTTTTCAGAAAATCTGTTTACCTGTATAAGTTTTGGTTAGAAGCAACCACTGGGGACAGAGATACTTTGTGACTGCATGAACCCATTTCCCTAAGGAAACACGCAAAAGAGCCTATCAAGAGGATCCCATCAATTGTCTCAGTTACCTTTTGCAGTGTCTGCTTGCCCATACAGCTGGGAAGGTCTTCCAAACACCTATTTAGCTCACTCCAAATTAAACTTGTTATTTCTCACTCTATAATCATGGTCCTGGAGAGAACCGATTGCTCTCCTCATCATAATTGCTCTTCTTTTGAAGATAAGGAAACATATGTTCCTTTTCAGTCTTCTCTTTATTGGACTGAACATACTCAGCCTCTTAAGTCTCCTCAAATTATTTGCTTTACAAGCTCCTTATAGCTCTGTCGCTCTTCCCTGTAGTATCTTTCAAGATGGGTAGATTCAGTGTCCTAATCTATATGCAGTGTTCCAACAAATGCCTCCCCAGCAGCTAAGGTAACCAGGAAAACATACGAAAATCTAACACAAAATTCTTTTTGATCCCAGACTAAATTTGCTTTGTTCTGCCGCATTACGCTGAGATTCTGTCCCGGCATAGCCACTAAATCTTTCTCTGTAAATGTGCCTCTCAGCCCGTCAGTTCTTACTGCGCATTTCCACAGCCAGTGCATATGCATTTGGCTTTATGGAATTTCATCTTTAACAACCATAATTCACAGAGCAGTTGTTACACAGGTAAACACACAAATTCACTCTAGAAGATACTACCCTTATATCACCAACTGACTATAGTAAAAGCTGTTTACTTTATTAATGACCATATGAAGTAACAGGTAAGCCTCACAGACTGACAGTATCTGGTTCACACTCCTCCAGTGACTGTTCTACATCAAGGACAACTGTTACTGTTTAGGCTGATATAGGCATTCACGTCCACTTCCTCACGTGGATTTATTGCTCATCTTTGGAAAATACGGGTGCAGAAAATGATTCCATTTCATTAGCAAAGTAATCAGCCCTGTGCTCTGTTCAACAGTTCTTCTCTATTACAAGCAAGTATCTTACAAGCCTGAGGCTTGGCCTTATGCCTTCCCAATCTCATTAGGACTTCAACAGAAGTAAGGGGTTAAGTGAAGTGCTAAATATATCTAACAAAGATGGATGGACTGAAACACAGACTTGAATACTTGGCTAAAACAGGGTGCCTGTGAGGAACTGAGCCCCTCACATGATCTCAAAGTCTTGTAGGACTAGATCCATAGTTTTCCATGTAAGTAGAAAACCAAGCTACTCCATGTCTGTCCCACTAAAAGGCACTACAGTCCCTCAGGGAGATGTACTTATACTAAAAAGAAACAAAGTCTTTTATTTTAGCTGATCATTTTTCCCTGTACTTTTAGGAAGAACTTTCATCAGTTCAGCCTTTGCCTAATCTGAAGTGTAAATAATCTAGAAAAACACAGTCAAGAACCTCCACAGGCACCAACTCGGCTTCCTGAAGTTCATGAACCACAAATTGCATTTGGGTGTGAAAGTAACCTCATTCGCATATTCTGCTTTGGGTGCATTAGTTCAGATCCTGAGTGAGCTTCTGAAGTGAATCTTCTGATCATCTCCAGTCACATCACAGTCTCCAGGCACGCACACTAGTCAAATTACATTACATGTGCTCCATGCATGCACGTACTGCACCACAGCTGCTAAAACATGTTCAGCCCAATGAACCAGGCTAGAGCTCGTCAAACCCATGTCGCTGAGTGCGATGCATAGTATGGACATCATACCCTTGGTACCAACTCACTCAGCTGAGAGAGGCACTCTTTGTACTACACTACTTACCAGAAAAGACATGACCAGAGTCCATTTTTAGAGACTGGATAATAAACTGGACAGTCTTTTTACCATCCTACATTATGTTCTTGCAATCTGCCAGTTCCTTACCATACATGTCCTATATTCTGCCAGTTCCTTACCATACATATCTTATTTAGGGTCAATTAATGACAGAAGACCATTATAAGTCTGTCTTGTTATAACATTTTTTATGAAGGAAATGATAAAAGAGAGAAATAAATTAACAATTAAATAAATTAACATGAGTTAAGGACTTAGAAGGCAGATACTATTCTTACTCACATGTATTGTAGATTGACATTTTTCACAAATGCCTGACGGGACACGAATCTTAAGCCTGAATCCACCACGGTCCTGTGAAAATACAAAGAATTGTTAGAATATTTCATTTAAAATATAAAGGAAAGCATAATGATAATAACAGTTAAAATAACAGTATGGATGAGATCTCAACAAGGCTGAACTGCAAGATCTACGACTGTCCTCTATAACACACAAAGTTAGGCCTACACTCTGATGAGGTGGCTATATCCCTGTACGTAAGAAAAAAAAAAAAAAAAGAAAAAATAGCTTTATAAAATATACATCCCATATACTCACAGATTTTTAAGTCCAACATAAAATCCCACTTCGTTGTCATTGATACTTTCTAATTTTCGCTGGTTTGCAATGTAACTGTTGAAAAAGCAAGACAGAAAAAAGTATGAAACTGGATCCTTCCTAGGCTTTGATCGCTCAAGATCAACACTGATGTCTAAAAGACAGCAGTGACTACTGACCTATTGCAATTAACACTAAGATCTAGTTAGAGCATCTGCAGAGCGAAAGTGCTCCTTAAAATCTTCCCCATCATTTAAATGGTACTTTGTGGGACAAGGCTGGAGGAGAAACAGATGTTTCACACAGGGGAAATGAAGCCTTGTTCATCAAGGAAGCAAGTCACCCGGAAGGCACAGTAAATAAAGCCGCATTACAGTGTCACCATTTTCCAGGACACACTTCCCTATGTCAAGGATTTCACAACAGCAAAAGGGCCAGCTTTAATGGTGGTAGTGGAGTTACAGGATTGCCCACGTCTTTTCTCGCATGTTGTTAACTTAAACACTTGTTAAACTGATCTTCACCCTGCCACAAAGTAGTTTCAGTTCTATTTTCCTGGCAACAGGAAAACTAAGGAAAAGGAGGTTGCACTTCATGATGTTACGTACACAAGCAGAAATTAAGAGAAGAGAAACTGTCATAGTAGACCAAAGCACTGAGTCCACTCACGTACCATGAATATCTGCCTGAACCCCAAAAGGGTGTGGGCATGTAAGCTGGTCCTTTGTATTATCATCATGTGAGATCTATGAATAACCAGTGACATCCCACAGACTGAAAATTAAAATGTTTTACAGATAATGCATGGGATGATATATAATCTGTTACTTCTTCTGCAGCAAGAAAAAAAGTTTCATAGTGCAAATCATGCAGTCTAGGAAGAAGACATCAGTGGAAACTCCAGTTCAAGTGACACTACAGGCAGAAAAGTAAGCCAGATGTAAGAGATGCCTCGCTAAAGAGTCCATGCATTTCAAAAACGGTCCCAGTCCCAGAAAAACTTAAACACAGATTGACCTGTATTTTCATGAGCATCCAGAATTAACCAAAGCTGCAGGTTTTCCTAAAAAGAAGGGGTCTATCTTTGCTAGAATAAAAACTGCCTTCATTTTAAGCATTTTTTTATTATTATTTAAAGGGAATTCTAGTGAACTGGAAAGAAAGTGTATTACTTTCCAAAAGGCAACCCACCTACCTCAGCTGGTGTGTTAGAGAAATTCACTGTGTGCCCACATCCCAACAAAAGTTTGAGAATCCCAAAAGTTGGGCTGGGCTCTCCTCCAAAGCCTCAAAGCTGACTTGGGCTATGCTCTCGCGAAGTACTAGGAAAGGCAAAAAGTTTCCCCTAATGGGATTCTTTGGCCCTTGGGAAAAAGAAGGGCAGTAAAAAGACAATGCATGACGCTAGACAAAACACATTACTACACCATCATATGACACTGACTGCTCTGCAGGACTTCTTAGGATAACATTAACATGGTGTACCCATTACAAGACTATAACAGTGTCCTTCGTATTTTGTCTTTCCTTCCTTGGATTTCTTAAGGCAATCTGATGGGATTTATTAACGTATTTTCTTGTTCGTTGGTTGGTAAATTTACGTATTTTGCCAAGTAAAAGCAACAAATTATTTTATAAAAGACTGTCAATTCTTCCATCTCAGAGTCCTGCAAGTTGATAACCATACTTCCTCTGTACCTTCCCTGAAGAAGAACTCATGATTTCACTAAGTATCACCTTCTCTGTCACTTGGACCTCATCATGCTAAAATAAAGTTACGCAAGATATATCAAAGATACCTTCCTCATCCTGGCCTCAGTGTTTAACCAGTGAGAATACTGTCAAGCCCAGGCAGAGATAGGGAAAACACAGAAGAGCGGGAACTGAGGAAAATGGGCAGAGAAACACAGAGGGAAAAGAGACTCAGAAGAGTAAATAAAAGAAACTGAGCAGCCAGCTGTACTAGCTGAAGATTAAGCCATCAAAAAAACCTCTGACAAACACTGCCAGAATGCAGAACCATCACTTAAACGCAGTTATCACGCATCCAAACCTGACAGTGCAATTTTAATCATAAAAACATTTAACCAGAACCTCCCACTATGAGAAGCTCCAGAACTTGACATAACTTATAGTGTTGCACAGAAATATATTAGTGTATTACACCCTGTGGTAAGCCTCAGCCACGGTAAAACAGCTCAGCTCTGCTGAAGTCAATGAGCCTACCACAATCTACATCAGACGAAGCTCTGAGTATGAGCACACAATCTATATAAAAAGATCAGTGTTGGTCCATTAGGGAACAAATCAAAAGGATGATATTTGGGAAGAAGAAGTGACATGAATTTATGACCTTTTCTTACTTTGTCTTATTGCAGCCCTTAGAAGAAAAGTGAAGGGGGCTATTCTTTACTCTGAGCTGGTACTAGTTTCTTTATGGTGAATGATTTATGATTCCAGTTCCTAACTGAAAGAACAAAAAGAAACCATAGATTTTCCATAACCATACTTCAAGTAGGGACCAAGAAGAAATTCTGACTAAGCGCAACTAACTCAAAATAACTGCTGTGCAATATGTTTGTAAAAACATTGTCAGTACAGAACATGACAGTAAACCAAATTTCATGCAGTCGGAAATCCTTGAAGAAAGAGTGGACAGATGCAATTTACCATAAGCAGGTCACATCCTCTTATGCTCCCTTACTTGCTTAACAAGTCTGTTTAGAGTTAAGCCTTTGCAGCTACTTCACAGCAGTGAGAAAGAAAGGAGTATGACGAAGTAGCTGCACACTGTAAGGGGAAGTTGTTCTTCTGTTTAATTTAGAGGGAGGTTTGAAATCAAACCTCTCCCTAACTGAAGTCTATTTTTACCTTCTTCACGACTACTCTACCTTGATGTTACTTATCATCAAACATTAATACTCTAAAAGCTCTGACTTGCAGCGGGCAACACTGAGAAATGTAGTTTGCCTGCCTGCCCTTAAGAATATCCACCCTGTTCTTTAACTGAACATTTTTACTGTAGCACAGAAGAAAAACATCCTGACTCACGGCTGGCTGAAGTCACGTGAGGAGCCTGGAAGCTCCCACTGCACACCACAGCAAAGCACAGCACCGCCAAAACCTGGCGGGATGGTACCCTGTCGGATCACACATATCAGCTCACAAACACCGATCGCTGCCTCTAAACCAAACCCTCAGCTGCCTACAATACTATTTGTTTGATTATACTATAGCATTCTGCCTCTCCTTCAATGAGTCATCAGTAAACAATACTTATTTTCAGACCTTTAATTTCACCTCCTCTTTGTAAACTACTGATTAATTCTAATAACGGCATTCAGAATCACACACCTACCGACTGCACATTGCAACCTACAATAACACGTTTGTCTTGGCACACTTCAGCAGCTATTGAATAATGTCACACACTCATACTTCACCACTTCTGCAGCATTCTGGAAGGGATATTTTGAAACCTATTGTAAAAGAGTTAACTCCTCCAAATAAGTTTTGCTTTAAGAGGGTAGTCTTCACTTCTGCTCATTACACATGTGAAAGACTACGGACACAGTCTGTATAACATCAGTGAAGCAACCTCTGAACTGTAAAAGCATGAGGAGAAAGCAGATTCTGCTCTTTAAAGCAATCTAGATTACTTTGTGCCTCAATAGCTCAAAAAAGGATTTCACTCTACCTTCCAACATTTTCCTTAACCCAAAAAAACTGGTCAGTAGAAGTATGTTTTCCTAACTTACTTGATTTACTCTATTTCCTCTGGATTAATGTATGTCAAGGTATACTACTCCATTTGGACTTATAAGGACATGCTGGAAAACTAGCACACGCTAGCCTTAACAACATAAATGCAAGCAAATAACAGCTCCAGAAGTATTTCTGTTGCCAGAAAACTCCCTTTATGGGAAACATATTTTCTTAACACTCCAAAAAATAAATCAATTATATGTCTAGCTCTGGTTCATACAGCTGGGAAAAAAGTTTTCAAAATTAATAAACATTCCCTGGTGAAATATTTCTGAACTTTGGGAAAACTTTATACTCAGATTTATTTTTTCACTAAATCTTTAGGGAAAAAGGCTGCACACTCCAGACATCGAACTGTCAGTACATGAATTACCATTTAATGACAGGTCACGTATGTCCCTAGTCTACACTACTGTGAGAGCTGTATGGTAATACAGACAACTAAACACTGCAAATTTCCGTTGTGCTGTATTTTCTTACAAACTGAAATGTCAGACCAAGTTCATCAAAAGGTATGCTAAAACTTAGGGACATTTTCAACACACCTGGGCTGATTTACGGTTATGCATCAAAATCGTGCAAAACGTATAAGCTTGACACAATACTTGATGAAACCTGGCAGATTCAAATGGGTTTCATTTGCAGTCCCTCTGAAACTAAATTTAACATAATGCTGGAGGGGTGTTAAGTCATGTAGTTTGAAAATGACACATAGAGCTACACAATGCTGCATATCAGGAACGCCAGGTTTCAGACAGATGTAGGGACCAATGATACAATCTCTGCTCAACCAAGAAATCTTTCTACACAGGTCCAAGCTCCCCCTAGGAAGGGAACCCTTAACAGCAAGCAACGATATAGACACCTACAAGTGACAAGTTCTCTGCAGATATTCAGTCTTACTCCGATTATTTTATTCTATTTTGCTCTCTCCATCTGGTACCATCAGTGCCAGATTTCATGAGGCCAGCCTCAGAAAACAGAAATTCTACTGCTAGAAGAGGATACCGTAACTCGGGAACGAGGCAGTGTGTCGAGTTAGTCCACTGTGGACCTACCTAGCATTCAGCAATTTCACAAACAGGTGCTCAACTCCTCAGCTGTCTGGTGTCTCCTAACAAATTCCCTTAAAGTGCTGCGGTAGTTTGTTGTTTTTTTTTTAACTGTGAATCACTCCGTATTTCACAAGGAGTGAAAAACTGATTGCCACTATCACAGGCTCCTTAAGTCATCCTTTAGGGTTTTTTTTCCTCCCATTTGGAGTATTTAACCATGAGTCACAGAAGACTACAGGAGGTAGGTCTCCACGTGCTGTGGAGCTGACATAATTAACTCTGGGATCTTTCTTTACAGCCACAGGAACACCCATTTTTTGAGCAAATCCTTCACCACACTTATCCCACATTCAGATAACGCGCTATTCAAGGCAATCTGGAACTCAAGCATCTCATGGCCAAGGTCACAGATCACAGTTACCTTCAAGAATTCCCTGTTCTTGACATGTGGCTGAGTCAACTGCCAGGAGACAGCAGAGCTCAGACATTCTGCTCCATGCCAATATAGTATGATTATCCAATTAGTAGTATCCAATTAGTGGTACACAGTTGCCATTGCAAACTGCTTCTCCAAAGCTAACATCCTGAACAATTAGTGCCAACCCATCAGCTCAAAGCAGGAGAAAGCAGGAATTCAGTGGAGACCCCAATCTTGTTTTGGCACTGCAGGAGCAGATCCATACTCTTGCTTATGACTACAACTCCCTGGGAAACGGAAAGCCCGCAGTTCACCAGCCAACCTTAGCTCCCTCTTTACAGTATGCAAACATGAAGGCAAAAGTAAAAATAAATTAATATGTCTGCAATGCAGAGTTTAAGGAAATAGTTACTATATTTAGAGGCAGGGAAAATTAAACGTAATGCACCCTTGGGCTTACTCACGTTTCTGGTTTGGCTTCAAGGTGTTTGTTCTGTTCTCTTCAAACAGCAGACTACCAAATCAAGCAAACTCTCAAGACATATCATGCAGTTTTCCAGACTTAAGATTTACGCCCTTGAAAAGCTCCACCCTCAGGATTACCTTCCCCAAAATGCATGCAAAGCTTATTTAAGTATTTTCTCCATTCGGAGACCTGTCCTCCCCCTTGAGCTCCATGAAGTTCGTACATTTGATATTTCACCAAGACATCAATTTTTGACACTTCTCCAGAGGACAACTGACAGCTAGAGTCTAGTTTTTCCCTAGCAAAGATATTTTGGCAATGTTGATACTCCTTGATATAGACAGAAAGAAGTATCCACTGGCCAGACAATAACTTATTTATTCCAAAAGATATGGCTTAATCACTGAGCTTACAGTTATCTACAAAACACGTTTCGTCCAATGTGCATTAAATCATCTCTGCAGATCTCAGGAAGAGGCTTAAACTCCTGTAGAGCCCCTTTATAATACATACACTAAAAATCACAAATTAAATAACATACAGAAGGAGATTAGTGAATGTAGCTTTGCATTGGATCTCAACAGAAAGCAGACATAAGACTAATGTGGTTTTTTTTTTAATTATTATTTGGCTTGCAAGGAAGAAAGAGCATCTCAAAGGAATGGATAAATACAAACAAATATATGCGACAACTCTTTCTACCACAGAACCACCTAGTTCAGTGACTCTTCAAAGACTAGTAACACAACCACTCTTTTTTAGCACTTGCATACACTTCTGGAGCTGTCACTGGCCTTGATGCAAATAAGAAAGGCAAAACATCAGTTCCATAACAGCACAGTAAGACTGCTCCTAACCATCCTTTATATGCATCTTTTTAGGTCCCTCAGTGAATCAAAACATTAAAGCATCTTGGTTGATGTCAAAACCTTTGAATTCTCTTCTTTCCAGGGGTCCATGCTCAGGCAGCGACTTCGTGGAAGGAATGCCTTAAGTAACTAGCTTGTCCTTCAGAGTTAGCAAGCATTTGTTGACATAAATCAGTATGCTCCACAACATTCTAAGTCTTTTTCCTATCTCCAGGTTTTGACATGTTCAGTATTCCTTGATTCAACCTAAGAAATTCCCTCTGAACTTCCCTCTGAGGTCAGTCTTCCCAACACATAAGTTATTTCCACTGTTTGACATTACTACCTGGCTTTATTCAGTTTAAAATTACTGGCTCTTGGAATGTCAAATACTCTGTTCAATCTGCTCTGATATGCAATGGATCATTGAGACCTATGTCCATACCTGCAACAGTGTCCACTGTCTCATTCACTGCATGCAGTACACCTCATTCCAAATACAGATCAAAAGGTAATACTTCCAAATGATGGAGTGAAACTGTAAAACGTGAAGCCATCTAACCAGGAAAATCCATCTATATCCTCTTAATGCATTAAATTTGCTAAATAAGTTGACTCCTGACATCTCAAACTATATCCCCCTTTCTATAAGCCGGCAAAAATTTTCATTCTGTTTTTTATTTAAGGCTTGAGAGTCTACATACGGTCATAATCTCTACTCTTTTTCTCTACAATTATTACACAGAGAACCCAATTGGTAGATGTTTTTCCATTCTTCAAATGATTACATCTGCTGCCATAGGTCAGAATTGATTTCCTAGCCTCTTTCCCAAGACCTGTGAAACATCTTGTGTAGCCCTGACCACAGATCTGTGTCTTCTCCAAGATATATTTTGTCTTTTAATGGAAGATATACAAGAATACAACTTCACATGATGTTACCAAAGTATTCCAAAGGGGTTATGGGTTGTCTTTTTGATTTTCCATCATATTGACTATCTTGACATTTACCTCACTCTTCTAGGCCCAGAACAGGTTGCCATCTTCTGTATGTCAATACCAATCTTACTATTTATAGTCAACCAATGCATTTTTCAGAAAGTGTTTCAACAGCATTAAAATTGCTGTTTTGCCAAAGCCTTTCAGAGGCACTTTTCACTCTTCCACATTTATGCGCTCTTCACAGTTCCCCATTTCACTTTCTTTTATCACATTTATCTCCATTCTGTTCTCTATCCTGTATAGTCAATTTTTCCTCATTTTAATTGGCCAATCTTTTGAATTTATAGCTTCTTCCACTAGCATTCCTAAAAAAAAGCACTTTCTCTTCACTTGAGGAATCCTGTTCTTCACTTAATGTAAGTAGTTTCTTACTTGCACTGCATATATTAGCATAATGATATGTTTATTACACTTTCTGCACATTTGTTGGTATCCAGAGTATTTCTAATACTCATGCTGACTGTCACATTGCTGCCACTGTTTCCATAACTTTCCACATTCCTGTACTTGGCCAGTTTTGATTTTGGGCAAATTCTCTCTAGCAATGGTACATGCAGACAAGCATCCTGTGTGTGTCTTTCACTTTTCTCTTTGTATTTCTGTTTGTTCTGCTGCCTGACATACATGTATTGCCTGTTCTAGAGTGAGACCAACTTTACTTAAAAACCACTCATGGGTGTCTTTATTGTTATCCCTCAGGGAAATATACTCTCTTGTAAGCATTAATTTTCCATTTTAACATCATTTCAAGTCTTAGGTCATCTTCTCAACCATTTTCCCTTCAAACTAAACTCTCACCCTGCATGTACCTCTTTCACAAGGTGACATCTTTTGCTACAGTAGTCTTCAAACTTCTTCACCGCTTCTGCAAAGCTGCCCTCTCCTTACCCACCACTACTTTCACAGCATTCTTCGTGTACCTTTACAGCTTTTGTCCCTGCCACGGCTTATGAGGAGAGTAATATTTTTCTCATCCGCCAGCCTGTTTGTCCTTATGGTTCTCACGACCATACCACACCTTTGCACATGCCTTTCAGCACTCCTCCAACCTACGCACCTTTGCAGCATTCCCCCTGCCCCAGGATGTGTCTGGTCAGGGTGAAGTGTCCACCTGCAATTACACAAGATCGAGCAGACATTTCGATGGTACCTCCAACCGTTAGGACACTCACTTCCTAAACCTTTCATTTCAGATACCCACTGTGAACAGCAAAACTGCTTCAAGTTAAACTGTTTACTACAAGTCGTAAGAAATGTGCAGAAGTGCTCTACAGCAGGTGAAAACTATGCAAACTAGACAACTGCCCTGCCTCCATGCA
>NW_009594017.1:0-7862 GCF_000690535.1 Cariama cristata | reverse complement strand
CTCCATTCAGAAAGGAATGCCATGGAGGGTTGGAAGAAACGTTCAAGGCAGAAAAGACCAACAGAGTCAGTCTTCCACTCATGCCCACCTCCAGGACAAGGGGTATCTATTTCTGCAGCTGTGCCACCTAGGTCCACATCCCCTAAATGACCGAGGCTCCAGGTAACAAGACAAGTCACTGCACACAAACATGGTCTGGGATCTGCAGTGATGTCTAGCGCAGAGGTAATATCCAGCATTAATATTTTTCTATTTAGATGCCTTGATGTCACGTGGATTTGTGTCAATTCAAAACATTTGTAAATCTATTTGAATCTAACACAAAAAATTAAAAATTTTGTGTATATGTATAAATATGTATGCAATACAGAGTCTTCAAAAGATACTTACACTGCTATCACTCTAAACTGTAAAATACTTCAGCATATGCCGAAGTACACTATATACTTAGCCCCATGAAGTCAACAGATCTGCTCCCAGCAGGAGAGTACACTATATGTATTTACCAGGTGAGGATCACAGTATATGTAACGTGTTCTAAAACCTGTTTCTAAAAACTAGGAAGAGGCAAGATTGAAGTGTGGAGTAGAAGATGAATAGGCAGCAAATCATTCACACACCTAGTCGGGAAAAAAAAAAAAAAAGGAATTTCACCTTCCTAAACTAGGCTCATATTCACCAAATTGATTCATCTGTTAAAAAAAAAAAAAAAAAAAAAAAAAAAAGACATGTCTGTGTGAGGTAGAAGACCACCGATTTGGAAGAAATGCTGGAAATAATTCTCCAGTAGCATCCAGGGATACCAGGTTCAACTCCCTCCTCTGCCTAAAGGAATGTGATCCTGGTCTCTCAGAAGATACCACACTATAAAGCACCCTGAGAGAAGGCAGTCTCAAACTTACCTGTTCGTGCTGTTCTAATTTTTGCCGTAATTGAACACTCAGTGGAGCAGGAGCAGGATCCAGCTGTCTCACTACACAAACAGTCGCTTAGCTAAACAGACTGTCCTGGCTTTCTGACCCGAAAGTACACTTAAATACTCCATGCCAAGTAAGGCAACTCAGACAGGAAGAACCAAGGCAAGCTCACATCTGTACGCCATACAGGACAGCAGTTCAGATGCTGACATGCAAGACCTTGGTTCAGACCCATGCTCTGCTTTGAGCAGAGCAGCTCCCCACATGTGGTGCTGAAACGGTTCATCCAGGACCGCTGCTCCACTGGGTCACTACTCCACAGTGTGAGCCAGCCCGCTAAATGGGAGGTCTTGCTTTTTCCACTCATCCCAGTGAACCAAGTCCCCCAGGTTTTCTAATACTCAGTGGAGAAAGACAGGGATGCCTCCATCAGGCAATTTGCAGAAGGAACCTCATTCAGCCTCCTGAATCGCTTCCTGGAAGAAGCCAGCTCTCCATTGCTGGCAGGAGAGCAGCCAGCTGAGTTAAGTGCCTTTGCTACTCAGTTCGTAGGGAGTTGCCAGACTTCAAATGCTGAGGCCCGGGACAGTCCGAGCCATGATTAGCAAGTCCAGCGCATGACACCCAGAGCACATGCTGTGAAAAGTCTCCTGGTCCATGCCCACTAAGTCTGACATGCCCAGTATGTGCACATGATTTATACACACATGCTCACTGTGCCGTCTGGCATTCAGAAAATCAGACAGTTGTTGCAAATGAATGGGAAAAGTCATGTCCTATACACTCTTCATATGGAACACAGCATCTGATTGTGCAATGTGGGACACCCACGCTTCACAAGATATCTGCTGAATATGGCCTTAATTATTTTTATATGCATGGTTAGGAAATAAAAAAGGTAAAAATAATTTCATTTAAATCTAAAACTGGAAGATTTTTTTGTGGCTTAACTGTCAAACCAAGAGGAAAAAGAGGTAACTTGCCCAGTCTCAACTACAGCTCTCTTGACAAACTCCTCCATAAGGAGCTCAGAAGTGTTGCCATTTCACTGCTTTTCCGTTTCAGCAATGGACTTTGATTAACGTACTGCCCTTCTTTTATTTATACATCAAATAACTGTACACAACGAACCATACATTCTCTATGCATCTGGCACAAGCTTCTGCAGTGACTGCAGTTGCTACTGTTTCGCATATGGAGGTGCAGGTTCATTTCAATATAGAATTATCTAAAACTTTGTAAAAGACCTCTCTAAAATACTCAATCTCAACTTCCTCTTGCCTCAACATATTTAGTCTTCAAACAGTAGGAAAATATTTCCAATCCAAGTAAAGCTGCAAGTCAAAAACATACCAAATAATGGAGCAACAGGCCCCTTCCCTTCCAAACTCAAAACAGGCTGGAAAATGCTTGAATCAAAGTTCTTTTCATCCTTCGCATATGCCCTCTAAACTACTCTACCCTGGTGAAATGCTAATTCCATCCAGTTTTGTCACTGGCTTTAACAAGGCCAGAATCTCAGTCTCAGCTTCCCCCTGAAATAGAAGGCATCCAGAGTACCTTGCTGGATCAGGACCAGCAGGCTTAGCAAAAGGCCGGTTCAGGTCACACCACTCAGAGATGACTATCTCTTAGAGTGCCTCTGAAAATGCCTTGGGCCTTTGGCCTGCCTTGTTCCACTTTCTCTTACTTCTGCAAAAAAATCTCATTTCTTCAGGCCTTGTCTAGGAACCGATGAATATTGACCTTAAATCTGATCTTCAAGAATGTATCCTACCGACAACAACACAAGCCAGAAACAGGAATAGCTGAATTGGTATCAAATATATTCAAGTTTCAGCTATAACTTCTGTTGATGATCAACACTCAATGCAGGTCATTTTCTTCCACGAAAATTTAAAAAAAAAAAAATTTCGTATATTCACAACAGAATTTCCACAGCATGGCTCCTTTCCCATAAGTCCATTACGACTCTGCAATGTTATGGTTAATAGTAGCTATGTAAGAAACATATGCATATTTCAGGAGGGGGAGTAGTCTGGTTTGCTTTTTGCAGTTTCTGAAAATACAGGCTCACAATTGAACAGGAATTAAGATGCATCCCAATTATATTTGATTCTAATAGCAGCTATGTGCCTTCATACATCTGGATAAAGAGATATTAGCAAATACAAACAGCGCCCAGCAACAGACTGTATTTACATCCCAGGCAGTAAAGGCCTTCAAACCTCTATGAATTTATTTCTCAATTTGAAATGCATGTAAATGAATGAATTTATACAATCAGTGCTTCACTTTCTAAAGGATGGTTTGCAAAGAGAGGTTTTTCAGATGTAACAAGCTAAATATACATTTAACATCAATAAAGCATTGAGACAGTTTTAGAGTTCTCTGCTCTATTTTTCATCTTTGATTACTCTTCATTACCTGCTACACTCACCCAGCTTGGGCAACGATATTTGGATGGCCACTTTCATTGACATATTGTTAGACATTTGTCTGGTGACAGATGACAAACATAGGAGAGAGAGGACTGCAATAAAAAAAGAAAAAAATGGACCGGGGTGGGGGGAGTCCCTCTTACTTTAAAATGAAATCCAAAATGGAGAAATAAGGCCCTCGTTTAATTATGGAAAAGTTTCTGCTTTACAATGATTCGGCATCTAGAATTTTGCTAAGCTACTTTCTCTCTTACACTGTCAGCATAAAAATAAAAAAGAAAAAATAGAAGCTGAGAAATCTGGAAAATGCCATCCTAAAGATATCGCAGGCTGGACTGCAGGTCCCTCTGTTTTCTCATTAGTATGGAAAGAAGTGGAAGTTTCTTGAAAACAACATTTTCTTGAAAACAACATCTCAAAAAAAACCAAAGACCAAATCCTTGAATTCACACAAATAGCTTTCATTTTAGCACATAAATCCCAAACCTCTCTCAAAAGTCTTGAGTGACCAAAGATGCAGAGGGAGAGGCAGCGTCCTGCCAGCCCAAGCCCACCCAACGCCAAGCACCTCCTGAAGGGTGCTGCCCTCTGCCACCACGCGCTGCTTCGTCTCAGCCCACCAGAGACAGCCCCAGTGGAGACCCCCAGGAGCCCGTCAGTCCTCATCAGCCAGAAGGGTAAGGACTAAAACAAACCATACAAAAGGTTTCCTGGGAGCAAAAAAAGAACCCCAGTATGTACAAAACCCAATATCTGGAGCATTTTTAGAGCCTAGAATTGCAAAACTGATTTTTGTAACACTTACTTTCAACTCATCTTAACCAATTACCCAGATTTTAAAAGAATATTTAAAAAAATAAAAGGACAAATTCCTAAAAGCAGCTATTATAACACCACTGTCCAAAAACCCTTCAATAATTTGTAGCCTGATGCCTCGTGTTTCATTATACAATTCCAAGCCACCAGAAATAACTTTTCAGTCTAGCTAACCCATGCCATGCTGCGCAGCCAAAAGTTGTTTTGAGAAGAAAGGGGCTGGGGGCCGAGGAGTCTTGTAGACAGTTTGATATTATATCAAATCTACAACAGCCTAAAAATCTAAAATGAAGGAGACCCAAAATACCAACAGCTCTGAGCTTCGTATGAATTTAAACATGCCTTTTTTTTAGCACAAGCTCACATGACTTGTTAAATAATTTACTCTATAAATCACTTATCCTGTCTTATTTATTAACAATTCTAGAGTGCTTTATATAACTGAATTAGAAATTTATTTTGTGGTTTTGAAATGTACGCAATGCACAGTCACCATCTTCTTAAATAGGCAAGGGCTTAAAAGTCACCTACTATTTTGTTGGCAAGCAGTTCTTCCTGAAATACACCAATTAATTTCAAACTCCATTTACCTGAATAATTGTAAGTCAACATACTAATGACTTGATACCAGAACTGTGAAACTAGGCCAGGAATGTACTTGCACAGCAAGAAGACACTTTGAAATCAAAGTCTTTGAAGAGTCATATACACCGAGATACACTGACAATACATTTTACTTAATGAGAAAATATTAGACCAGTGCTTTTACAAGAAGTCCTGAATGCTTTAAAAATTACTCATTTACTAACCTATTAATATTTTTGCTTGAGTGATCTCACCAAGGGCTACTTACTTGCTATTGTGCCTACCATGCATCGACTTAACAATACTCATATACTCATTTTGCTCTTTACCACTCTTGGTCCTTGGACCTTAATGTCAGCTTCAATGACCAATATCATGATTTTAATGCAGGACCTCACTCTGGAGTTCAATTTATCTCTAATAATATCAAAACTACCAAACAATTATTATGATTAAGCTCTGTTATGGTAAGCGATTTTAGCACCGGCACGTGCTTTCCAGATAAAGACCAGCCCACGGCAGCACCCTAGCCAATTGGACAAATTTAAAATCTTGTTAGAGACAGAGAATTTTCAAAATCCACCTTTTATTCACCTTAATAGAAAAGTATGCAAAACTACGTTTAAGAGTAAGGAAGACAACTAAGAAAAGCACCAGGCATACATACTCTCATGCCCTCCCACACCGAGTTTCAGCAGCTAGCCCTCACAGGGCTGATGCAGAAGCGCCCTGGGTGCCTTTCTACTGCTGTCCGTAGATTTGGATGGGGGATCCAACCAGGAATTGAGAAATCGCTTGGAGGAGGACTGGGAGGAAAGTGGTCTAAACCGCCATTTACCTACAGGCCAAAACAGAGCTGAAGCGCCTGGCTATCAAGTGGTGGAGGCTGCCCGATGCGCGGAACCACAGCCCTGTTATCCCTACCACCACCACCCCAGCCTTCTCTCCCACCTCTGGGAGCCAAGAGGAAACTCTCACTGCCCACTCACACCCTGCCTGCTCGGTGCCATCCACCTGGCCCACAGCCAACCCGCTGCACCACCATGGGTTCCACATGCCCGCCCCAACCATCCAGTTATCCCAACACTCCCAGTGCCCCTGGCCCCAGCCAGGATCTTGACTCAGCCCACGTGTCCCGGGTGCCTGTGGATGCTCTGCCTAGGACTGCAGGATCCGCTCCTGTCAAAAGCAGGACACAAGCAACAAATGAAGGACTGATTTCAACACACACTCAGGAAATACATGGTAATAAATTACTAGAAATTAATTGTCTTATGCTCTTCTCACTCTTATTTATACCAAAAGTAATTCCACCAGAGACCAATGGAGTTGTGCTCTTCTATCTACAGAGTACGTAAAAGAAAAATCAGGCCTGAAGATTCCCAAGTAAAATGCAATGCCCCAGCCTCTTAAACCTGTTTCTTAGCTAGAATAAAGCAAAATGTGCGGTGTTAAAAACTGTTACCACAATCTGTATCTACCATATTAGAACCGCTTCCCTACATACTTACTGATTAGTGAGCTCCCACAATGAAATAACATGACAGCTACTGCAGTCCAATTTTTAATTTATGCCTATAAACTAATTAAAGGGCCGCTGTGTTTTATGTTAAAAGTACGCATGAAAAGACCATCTTAAATACGTGCAACAGCACCTCCTGAGAAATCCATGACTCAAAATTATTTTTAGATCATCAAACACAACAACGTGCAATGTCACAGAATGATACAGTAAAAACTGAAAAGAACTGTAAAGACAGTGATGCTCAAAAAGCACAGGAAAATGAAAACAAAAAGCATCAATGTAAAATGACTGGACATGTTTTAAGTCAATCATAGATGGAATACATATTCACATACGTGTTTTCTCCTCCGGCCTTTTAAAGAGAGTTTAAATTCTAGGGGGAAATTGCTGTGTTACCTCCAAATTGAAAGTACAAGATAATAGGGCTAGCAAAGCCTATGAAAATGAGCAGAGATGCATAGCTCAAAGCAATTTTTTTTAACAAAGCAATCCACAGAATATTAGACAAACATCTGAAACCCTAGCTGCTGTAACAACTCAGAAAGACTGTTTTTTTACCGTATGTCCTAAAAATCTACCAAAGGTAGGCCGTATATGAGCAGCAGAAATGAATGCCTCCAGCTTTTTCCCCAAACACACGCAGGGAAATGCAGCAAATTGACTTCAGCAAACTGCAGAAAGGTAGACCAAAGGCTAGAGTCTAATCTAAAACCACACAGTATTTCATGGTATTTTTGTAGTGTTCCTAAAGGAAACCAAAAATGAACAGAAGGATGGGGAATGCAAATACTGAAAAATCTGTATAGATTTGGGGGAAAATATTCCCGTATATTTTACATTAAATGTCATGGAAAACAATCCAGAAACAACAGGGATTGGAAAATACGGAGATGGACAAAACAGCTAGAGATGGGGTTTTTTTCCCCAGATCTAGCATCTACCAGTCCAGCATCCAAAATTTTTGGCTTGGCAAGAGCCTCTGCAGCTTTTCTCAGGCAACGTATGTGGACACCACAGAGTACAGAGCTGTGAAACGATGCAGGATTGAACACGAAAAGCTACAGAACTCCCTCACCAAATGTCATCTGCAGGCAAACAAGGATGGAAGCAACACATGGGCAAGAGAGGAAAAAAAAAACTTTTTGCACCTTCCTCAGTATTAACGACGGTTTCCTAATCCTTTAGTACTTGCTGAGAGACAGCACAATGCTCATTTCTCTGCAGGCTTAGTATTTTCTCCTTCCAGCCACCTTACCGAGAAGGGCAAGGCAGGCTCGCATGCCTGTGGCCAGGGCAGGGAAGACAGTTTGCTGTTCCTTCCACAAGAATCTGCCGCATGCCCTCCCTGTTTTTCCTTCCTTTTTGGTTTTGTGGAGGGGTTTTTTTTTGGTTGGTTGGTTGGGTTTTTTTAATAGAGAAAGAGTCCAGCAGAGATCCGGGGGACCGGGGGTAAGGGACCCACCAAAACTCTCGGTTCGCATGAATAAACTGCGAGAGCGAAAGTAAAAAAAATAAATAGAATAAACCCTCTTTTCCAGATCTGCTGTCGCCGCAGAGGTGAGGTCTGGGCGGTGCGCG
>NW_009594016.1:27709-73461 GCF_000690535.1 Cariama cristata | reverse complement strand
TCGATCAGGTTGCTCAGAGCCCCATCAAATCTGGCCTAGAATGCTTCCAGGGATGGGGCATCTATCACCTCTCTGGGCAACCCCTGCCAGTGCTTCACTACCCTCATCATAAAAAATTTCTTCCTTACTTCCAGTTTAAATCTACTCTTTTTTAGTTTAAAGCCATTACTCCTTGTCTTCTTGCTACAGGTCCTACTAAAAAGTTGGTCCCCATCTTTCTTATAAGCGCACTTTAAGCACTGGAAGGCTGCTCTAAGGTCTGCCCGGAGCCTTCTCTTCTCCAGGCTGAACAACCCCAACTCTCTCAGCCTGTCCTCATAGGAGAGGTGCTCCAGCCCTTGGATCATTGCTCATGACCTCCAACAGGTCCATGTCTTTCCTGTAGCGAGGACCCCAGAGCTGAACGCAGTACTTTGGGGGGTCTCACCAGGGTGGAGTAGAGGGGGAGAATCACATCCCTCGACCTGCTGGCCATGAGACAGGGGTACGGTGACGTCTTGGTAGGGGGCAAATGGGAGAACAGCAGGGCAAGACCAACCGTGGCTGCAGCTCCACAGGCCGAGTAGCATGGGAGAGCAGAGCAGCTTTGTCCCTCTAGCAGCCAGGAGAAAGGGGACTAAAGACAAACCATCCCCAAGAGCAATTGATGTTAATGTGTTATTTTGGATAATGACGATCCACAGTTTCTACATAGTGATTTTTCATCTCTAAATCTTATAGCTCTTTATCTCAATTTTGCAGGTTGCAAAACTGATTAATTACACTAGCAGCATTAGTATAATTAGTGCTGATTATTCTCTGAGCTTTCTCTTCTTTAATTATCCTGCTTCTGAATCTGTTAATTGGAACTAAATCCGTATCTATCAAATAGTGTAGGTTTTAGCATCTGAAGACAGTGGATTTTGCTTAAGTCTTTCCACCTTGAACCCAGGCATTGTTGTAAAAGCTTTGAGAATATTTCTGTGGGATTATGCTGATTGTAACTAGATCAGCATTTAGGTTTTTTTAATATGTATATATCATTTGAACTCTTGAAGATCTGAACATTTTGGAAGGGGGGCAGGGGAAGCAGCAGCACTACCTGTGCGCAGGTCGCACAGATTTGATGTGTAGGCGGTTTGAAGTGACTGGCTCAGTCTATTCAGGGTGTATAACAGCTATCACACAAGATGAAAAGGAACTGTGCAACGTAGAAATTACAAGGACAAGGGAAAGGCCTTTGGTCTCGTCTTCTAGACTTCATGTCAAGACCTTAAGACCACCAGTATTTACTTCTTCAGGAGAAAACTGATGGAAATTATTAAAATGGGGACTCTGGTCTGCTTTCTGTGCCGGCAGGACCAGCAGAAGAGATGCCTTGGTTTTCTTTTTCCTCTCCCCAGCAAGTTGGCTCAGGCAGCTGCGAAGCCCCGAGGTTTTTTTTTTGCCCCATCTTCCATCCCCCTGGCTCAGCACTGAGGAACAGCTGTTAACTCCTCATAACAGTAAGATTTCTAGCTTGCTCTCAGTAGAACTTGGTTATGTTCCTGTTATTTGTCAAATATTTTGATGTTATAGCTAGTACTTCATTTAAAAATCTAGGAAAAATGATGATGAATAACGTACTGGAGACTCTTACAAATTACCTACCATATTTACACTGTTACCCTGTAACAGAATCTATGTTAAATGATCAGGGAGAGTACCTTATTGGCCAACCTGGAGAAGTTTGAACTATCTCTAATATGTGAAGCAATATGTGAATATTTTTCAAAACCTAAATGATACAAAATCTGAAGAAAAAAGACTGTAGAATACTTGTTTGGTTTGTGCTCTTTGTATTACCAAAGCCTGGTTATGATGACATATTGTACCGTGACAGAAAAAGGCAAAACATATGGCTGTGGTGGAATGATGTAAGAAAGGGAAGCAAGTAATACTTGCTTCATCTCAAATCTTTCAGTAGGTCTGGAGCTGATAGTTTTATCCTCGATTTAATAGCTTTCTGTTGGGGCTTTCCCCCTTGCCAAACTGCTGTAAAAATACTTACTAATGATGATGAGTATTTTTTTTTTTCTATTTTCAGTTTCCCCAATATGAAAATCTTTCTCTGGCATACGTATTGGAGAGCTCAGAAGATATTTATATGACTTACTGTTGATTGCTTTGATTAAGGGCATTCTATTACTCATTTGCTTCTAATGGTTGCATAATATTTGTGTTAAAATCTTTTCTTTTTCAAGTTGATGTAAAAATTAAAAGGTGTAAGGGACAGATGCTCAGATATATTATACTGACCCAACAGCCAGCTGGGCGCAGTCAGGTGCTGACAGCTCAGACAAGGATGGTCCTGGTGAGAAGAGAGGAGCAATGGACCAAACCTGGGAGTCATTGGTCCACAAATAGAAGACCAAACCAGGGATCTGCTCCTAGGGCACCAAAACCTGGGAAACAGGTAAAATACTGCTTCCTGTTATTTATTGGGTTTGGGTGGTTTGGTTTTTTTGGTGGTTGTTGTTAGTTTTTTTATATCAAATTTTAGTATCAGAATTTAGCAACATTTTAATAATTTTCTCCTACTGTGCTGCCATCTTTGCTGCTTTGACAGATTGAGAGCAATGAGGAGTTTCCTTTCCACTTCCCCTCTCCTCGATCTGATCACCATTCTGTAAGGACTGGGAAGGTCTATATAATACTCTGTAATTTATGAGCTCCAGGCATTTTGTCCATTAGAATCTTCTTTTCTTCATCTTTTTGATAGCTGCAGCAGCTCTTCTCAAAGTGAAAAGAAACATGAGGGGGGGGAAAGTCACATCTTGGTCCTATCCTGATCCCCTGCTTAGGCAAGTGACTTCCAGCAGATTTTCTCTTCTTTTCTTCATCTTTTTGATAGCTGCAGCAGCTCTTCTCAAAGTGAAAAGAAACATGAGGGGGGGAAAGTCACATCTGGGTCCTATCCTGACCCCCTGCTTAGGCAAGTGACTTCCAGGAGATTTTCTTTAATGGTTCATCATACTTAATTAGAACAGGAAACATTTGGGGCTGTGCCAAAACCATCTCTGTAGCTGTAACGCACAGCGTCTCCACAAACTTCTGCAAACAGTATGGCTGCGCAACACCTTATACTGAGGCCTGTATATAAAAGGATGACCTAGTTACTTTACAGTCAGTTCTTTGACAGTATCTCCATTTTCATGTATTTCCCCATACGCAGTCCTCTGAATCACCCGCTGGCCTTATCTTGTTCAGCCGTGCCTCTCAAATGTATTTGGACTTTGTTTAAACTTGATTGTTAAGTTAGTCTCGTGATTCTATCACTAAAAATGTGCTTAATCTTTCCTCAGTGTGAAAAAAAATATTTTTTTATATGGTGACTCATCTCCTTGATTTAGCATTACCATATGCTGTTGATTGCTTATTTAAATTGCATTAATAGAAAATGTTAAAGTTTGGTTTCGGTGACACTATTGAGTGGGAGGTGGTGCATTAATTGTAATATATGATGTTTAACTGCACTCACTGGAGATTTACCATGTATTAATTTTATTAGAGGAGAAATACTTACCTGGTGAACTAGTTCATAGTGAGAAGGAAAAATTAACCTCTGGGCTTACAGGATCATTATTAAAGGGAAAAAGTATGCAGCTTTCCCCCATCTCAAGTAGTATTTGACCATTTACTCTCAACCGTTTACTTGTACTCCACTTGCCATCAACCCAAGTTTGCTGCTTCATTCCCTCCTCCTTTAAGTAGGCACAGGAAACACGTCATCCTCTTTCACATTCAGCTCTGCTCCTCTTCAGGTATAGTTTCTCTTTTTCAGATACTTCACCTATAGTTTTCTGTTTCTATCTTTTGGAGATTTTTTCGTGGAAGAAGGCGGCCCAGTTTTTTCAAATGCTCATTTTCCAGTCATGATCTTCCGCTCTTTTCTTTCTAACTTTCCATGAGTCCAAAAATTCATTCTTTGTTTGGTGTCACCGCAAAGAAACAAACCAAGCAGCTTCTGCTGTGGCTACCCAGTAATTCTTTCCCATTGTAATCCTGATTATGAAGCTTGAGTTCAGTTTTCAGGCTAATGACCTCTCATCAGGTCACTGCGAAGAAAACAGAAAACAATGAGATGGCAGAAAAAACAGGAGATGGTACAAATGTGGTTTTGTTTTGTTTTTTTTTCCTGACCTTCCGAATCTAAGATGCTGCTGTGTTTTAAAGGACAAGCCATGAACCTGGGGGAGGGATCTAAAATGACATCATATATTATATTAGCCTTTTCTGTAACTTTTCTAATATTTCTAACCTTTCCAACTTCAGCAAATTTACCTGTTTTTTGTTGTTGTTCTTATTCATTAAATCTTCCATAAAATCTTATTACCTTTTTTAGTTCTCTTTGTTCTTACTACAAATACTGTTTCATGGTTGTCTGCTTCACTAATTCCCATAGTTTCTGGCTTGTGAAATGCAGGCAATACCCTCCCAGCTTCTACTTATAGAGTCTTTAAAACATCTCCATCCCCACAGGTGGATTAAAATGCTGAAGAAAGTCAGACCTTTTTTAAAGACACAAACGTATAATTTGTGGTAGGGTAATTTAATTTTTTGACAGTTGCTGATGCTTTCTGATTTAAGTTTTAAAGGGTTTTGGTTACAGCAGTGGGGAATGCTTGGCAGGATCTGGTTCATAGACTCCTTGTTACTGACAACTGGGCAGGTATTTGTTATTGTCATATGTAAAATGAGGCCCGACATTGAGGAATTACAGAAATAAGAGTATGTTCTCAACTTACGCTGGCTTAGTATTTAGATTGTGATGATTTGCAGTCCATTTCATATTTTAAACCAAAAGTCATGATACTGAACCTCTGCTAAACTCCCATATTACTTTTACTGAAGTAGAGTTGGCCCAGCTCCTAACGTCTTGCCGTGCTTTAGGCATCTGAGCAACCGAAGAACTCTGTACAAGTAGCAAATTATGCGATCCTGTATAATTTGCTTAAATCACACACATATTGAACTGTCTTCATGACTGGCTAGATGTACGTTCAACCTGTCTCTTCATTGAATGTAAACAGTAGGGTACAGATGTAGGTAGGCACTGGTGTTACCCCGTATTGATCTCCACCGGGTGGTGGCACAGAAGTGGGAACAAATTAAAAGGGAAACAGGGTGGTCCTCAATATTAGTTGTGAAGTGGAAGCACAGGTGGAACAAAGGCAGTGATATTAATCTATCAGACTAGGATGAAGGCAAAAATAAGAAAACTATTGATTTAACATCGTTAGACTCAGTAATGCATCATTTCCTTAAGAGAAACGACCTATCCTCCTCCCTTCTAATCTTGTCACTTCTGTAATGAGTTTTTATTAGAGAACCTATTTTCTGTAAATCAATCTGAAATACTATAGCTCAGACTTCTCAACAGAGATCAAACCATCTTCTCAGTAAGAATACTTGTTAAATTATTTATTTCTACTGGAAAAAAAGGCACTTTGCAGTTGAGTAAGAATTGTAAGGGAAGTGGTGTTTAAAATAGCTCAGACTTCTCAACAGAGATCAAACCATCTTCTCAGTAAGAATACTTGTTAAATTATTTATTTCCACTGGAAAAAAGGCACTTTACAGTTGAGTAAGAATTGTAAGGGAAGTGATGTTTAAAATAGAATTAGGGATATAAAAGTGCTATTTGCAATCCTCGGTTAAGTTTTCTTCCACGTCATACAAACCATTCATCTTACATCTAGGCTTAAATCTTTCTCATTTAGGACTTAATGTCAAAGTCCATTGGTGAGGTAGTAAAGACATATCTCATAACCCAGCGATATGGGAAATCCACAAACTTTACAGGATATGAAGCACACAAGCAAACGTCAGATTCTGGAAGTCTTTAGTTAATTCTGCGAAAGAACGTGATGCTTTGATTTGTGCCATACTGGTGCACCCTGGACTTCAAGTGCAATGCAGTATCAGTTATTTAAATTCTTGTTGCAAGGCAGAAGGTTCAGGAATTTCATTCTGAAACATCCAAAGTTCTTATACTAATTCACCAAAGTTTGCACGTTTATACTTTACCCCCTGCTGTGTCTTCTTTGCAGTCGGTTCTCACTGACCATAGAAACACCTCTACCTTGAAGGCAGATATCACCAAAAACCTTTGCACAATTTTGAACCTCAGTTTCACAGCTTCTTAAAAACTTTAGCAAAGTTTCTTATGGAATATTAGAACAGATTTCCTATGAAAATGACAAAAATTATTCATTTTATTGCATTTAATTCTATCTCTGAGGATCTAATTGGAAAGCAGTTCTTTTTTCTGTTTGTGTTTTCATCAAGAAAATCTTGACAGTTCATATTAAATATAGATGTATTTTTTAGAGAATAAACCCTTTTAGTTGAAGACCTTAAACTATAAAGAATCAAAGGTTGATTGACTGGTCTGCGTTATTCACACAGTTCCGGAGACCTTATGTGTTTTTCTTACTTAAAACAACATGGATAAGGAACTAATCATTCTCCATATTGCCAAGTGTGGAGATGCACAGATGGACAGCAGGTCCTCGAGAAGTTTCACCATACAAAAGTTGTTCTGCTTGCAGCAGCAGTAAGAGACACAGAAGACAGGCTCAGTATCTTATTCCCTGGCCAAAGTAAGGTTTCCTCCTAGGAAGAAAATTAATATGCTTTTCCGTAAACACTCAGTGGAGGAAAGCTCCTATAGTTTTTTTACCCAAATGTAACTAGACAAAGGTGATGTTTTTAGCTGCCTGTGATTAACAAGATCTGAATTCCTTTGCATCATTATGATTTTACAGGTTATCTGAAGTTCATCAGTTTTCTCATTTATATGGTGGGGAGGGTTTTAATATTTAGCGCCTTTAGCTATTTTTGTTCTGTACGGTCAAATATTTTTTGCTTGGCTACTAAACCTCCATTTTCCAGTCGTTTTTGGATAGCCATCAGAACTGTGTGAACTATTCTGCTCAAGATAACAGCATTAACAATAGCAGAGGAAAGGACAGCTTCTCAAAGATTGACATCGGATGGATTTATTTTCAGTCTAGAGCCTTTAAATCATTTTTACTGTTCTCCAAATAATTCTGACATTCTATATAAAATAATCACAAAGCATGCCATGTTTTATCAAAGGTACATGATCTTTTCATTGTATTGATGTACAGTTTAATGAGAGAACACTAAAATAGGACCAGTCACATTAATTTTTAAAGCTGTATTCCATACATTGTTAGTTTTTGAAGAAAAGTGAAAAAGCTTTGTAGCTAATCTTTCCCCTATACACTAGATCACTTCTTATGAAGTTAGTTCCGGTATAAATGACAAAACAGTTGTGTTTTTTTCTTCTGAATTGCATGGGTAAGTATGTATCAGATTCAATCTACTGTTCATTACACACTGATTACAAGGAATATTTGGAATTACTATAACCCCACTGCATTCTCTCAGTGCCTTGTAACTTGGTATTTCGTTATTTTGATTCTTTTTATTATCTTTACAAAGAGAATTATACAAATGATGAATTCAACTTTGATTCATATTTGCTATGGCATCAAAATCTCCTTCCCTCAAGCTATTGAAAGTAGGTTTATTTTTTGACAGAGCAGAGATACGAAAACACTCTGAGTAACAGGCACAGTTTTCTTTGTGCCTCTGCCCTGGGCTCAGATCTTTTGCTCTGTTTTAATGTTTTATGGTGTTAAAACAATTTCTTATCTGATGGGACTACTGTACTGAAGGATAATAATTAGGTTGGATATTTCAATCCAAATACTGGAAGGCTAATGGACAAGTTAAGAAATAGAAATGAGGATGCAATTACTGAGCAAGTGTGTACATCCCGGGAAAAGTTTGTTAATGATTTCAGTAGCATGGTAGGATTCAAGGGCCATGGCAAAAAATAAAGCATGCCACTTAAATTTAAATCTGTATTTGCACATCATATTAACTCTTATTCCAGGCTTCTCTAGGATTCTGGCATGTCTTAAATGTTTTATTGAACTGAGACCATAACTGTGACACAGGGAATTGCTGATGATGAATTGTCATATTAGTCAGAGGGTTTCAAAAAGGCATATTGAAAAGATACAGTGTTCTTGGGCTAGATGAGCTAAGTTAGTAAAAATATAGGAAATAAATTACCTAAAATATTTTGTATAACTAGCACAGTTTTGTGCAATTAGAAAAGCTCAAGCCTCTTTACCTCCACTACTAAGTAGTATGTAAGGAGCTAGAAACTAATTACGGTTGACTACCAAATTCTCAGTATGAGATAAATTCTCGTTCTTGTGTATTTGGACCCTACGACTCCAACATTCCTTATCAGATTGATATAGGAGTAGTCATGTAAAAGGGTTTTGTTTTTCCTTTTGTCTCTTCTCCCTTCTTTCCCCTTTCTTTTTTCCCCCATCGTGACTCTAGCAGCAGTGGAATAACTGTTGCTCTAAACTATGCCTAAGTGGATTTGATCCTAAGGATCACTCACATCTGAAATCCAGAAGAAGAGTTCAAGACATGAATGAAGTTATGAGTAAACAACTGTGCAGGAGAGCAATTTGTCATAATTTTAAAATAAAACAGGTTTGTTCGATGTGAACTTTACAGAATGGACATGGTGTATCGAATTAAGGGGAAGTAATCTCCAGCTACAAAGGGCAGCGCAGGCAAAAAGGGTGACCTCTGCCCGTGGTTGAGGGAGAGGTCAGACAAAGACCACTGATCTGAAAACCAAAGTAAGCAAGCAAAGTGCGGAGAATGTGATGTCAGCAGATTAGAAAGGTCAAAATAATACAGAACTTCAATTCTTGGCTTCTTATGCTGAAAGTAACGTGACCATGGATATTCATGGCACAGATTTATGTGCAGCTCTTGAGAGAAATGGAGACTTAACAGCTTTCTCTGCCTCACCAGAAAGTTAGTCCTCAGACAGCTTTCCAAGGTGGCTCTAAGCTAACAGCTAAGGACTGGACTATCATTCACTGCAATCTGATAGAAGAATAGCGCAAAAAAAATAAATCTATTACCTCCTTGTTATTAGTATCCACTGATCCCCATAACAAATTAGGATGTCCTCCTTTTTGGCACTGTATATATCTGGGTCAACAAGATGGTGTCCGCCTCAAACTGTGCTTTGAGTATAACATAAGAAAAAAAATCACCGGAGACAACAAAATGAGAAACGCAAGCATCTTGTCTTAGAGCATATGCATCATCTCACAATCACATTTTCATGTGAATGTGTTACCTGAAGTTTACTGAGAATTATTCATCTTGGCTACTCTGACCAGCAGGACTGTGGTGTGATTTCTAGCTCCTAGACTGGGATGAGTGCTGGATCTGGGACATGTGGGATGTATGGGTGGGCTCTCGCTGATGGGGGACCAGGATCCCATAGGCAGAGGTGTACCTCTAACTCGTAAGTTGGATGCAGATGTGCTGTGCCAATTGCCCAGCTGTGTCATGTGTGAGAACCACAACAGAAAATAGTATAATATCATGAGGATTGATAAAGTAGATAAGTAAAGATGAGGTGCCAGCCAGCACTTAACTGTTGGAAAGACTAGGGTGAGTACAGAGACTGAGAAGCACCAGACCAGAAAAACAAATTTCTGTTTCTTCTTATTATCCTCTGCAGTTTTCCTGATCGATTTCAAGGCAGGTTGCTCCTTCCTTGCCCCATCTCCTGACTGGCAGGAGGGCAGCTCTTGCGATGTTTACAGAGACCACCTTGGAGTCCAGGTGGGTTTTTTCTTTCACAGACTTGTAGGATTTTAAGCTTCTGTTTTCCCTGGCTGCTGCTGTGTGCTCCCAGAGCAGGGTATGGAGCTGAGCAAGGACAGAGCTTCGGGCATCGCTGTGTAGAGGCTGCAGGGGTTTCCACATGGTTTACGTGAGGCCAACGGGCAGGGTGAGGTCTTCTCCACGCATGCTCTTCTTCCAGCTCTGCCGCCGGGAATTTTCCTGAAAAGAAAAGGGATTATATACTGTAAATATGTCATATTTCTTTACTTAAAAGTAAAGGTGTAAAGCAGCTGCTTTGTAGTCCTGTAGTTTTGGCTAGCACTACATGTTTCTATATCTCATCCTAACATGGTAAAAAAAGGTATGGATGTGCACAGAAAACAATAGGCTTTAAATGGGAGTTGTTAAAATTAGAAAATTTAACCACAGTTGCTTCTACTTCAGAGAAATATATAGAATATATTTTCAATGTTTTTTCTTATTACTTTTAGAAATTTTATGTTTGTTTTTCTTTTCTCTTTCACCTCTTTATTTTATATGTCACAAAGCAATAATCCCTCCCTCCCCTCCCTTCTTCCCTCCCTTCCTCCCTCCCTCCCTTCCTTCCTCCCTCCCTCCCTTCCTCCCGGGATAGAAGAGAAAATGGGGAAAAATGCAAAAAGCAAAAAATTCTTTGAACATCATGCATTCTATTGAAGCTAGTAGAACAAAAAAAAGGAAAAAAAAAACTGAAAAAGTGTCAATTCTAAAATGTCACATAATCTTCCTTCTTGAATTAAAAGACATATAGACCTACTATGTCTTCTTTTAGGAAAGCTGAAACTTATGAGAATGTGTTTGGAACCATTATGTCTCAGGGAAATCTACAGTTTTCAAAGTCCTTGTCTCTCAAGGGGGTGTGCATGGACCTAATATGCAATTTGCTCTTATTTTTACAAAAGGATTAGGGAAATTTTAGATTACAAGCTTGATGATTTGGACCCTGATCTTTTTTATTCAAACAGCATTGATTGTTTCAAGTCTCTGAACCTGACAGAATAACTGAGTAATTTTTTTTAAGCATAAATAGGGAAAAGTTGTTTTTTAACATTTCCATTTTCTTGTCCATAAGGCATGTAAAATCAACACATCTGAAGAAATGCAAATAACTTACATGTGAGGACAAGCTGAAATTTAGCCTTCTCAGGCAGATTATATTTATTCATCAGCATTCACATATTGTCTCATCAACACATGTAGGCACTTCTATTTTTGAAAAGCCTCATTTATCACTTGTTGAATGTTTGAAGCTGAACTGCTTTTTCTCAAAAAATGTTCCTTAGATTGACAGACTCTTATGTTAACTAAAAAAACCCTCAAAAACCCCACAACTTCACCTACCTTTCTGTGCCTGTTATGCAAGGAGTCACATGTTTTCAGCATAAAAACTTTACAGGTACCATAAGAATGAAGCTTTTCATCAGTTTGCTTATGGACTTAGATTCACTTCTAATTGTGCATTTTTAACTCTTTGTAGGCCTTTTGTTGCCTTTATATTTTGTCTCATATTACAAAACATTTGGGGTAGACAATGAAACGAAGATTTATTTTTAATATTGGATTAATTATGGTCAAACTTGCAATACGTCCCTGCCACAGTGGTTAATGCTGTGCCATAGGGGCTGGCCCAGCTGAGTTTTTTTTATTACTTTTCTAATTAGGGAGTTGATTGCCACGGTTCAGTTATTGCCATAGTCTGGCTCCGGAATATAGTTGTATCCTGGTGCCCTGAAATAACCCTCTTTGGGAAACAGCCAGCCCTTTGTCCCATTCAGGAGTGCTTTGCAGCCAAGGGAGTTTCTCCTCCTCTTCATCCCGTGTCCCCTCCTCCTGATTCTTTTGAGCAGTGGGTTAACATGCCCAACACCATCTGTCTGAAAACAGGCTAGAACCAGCAGAGTGGTACATTTCAGATATTCAATAACACATGTGTCATTAGATATTGAAGTTGCATATGAAGTACATTAGAAATTAATATTGAAGTTTTCCAGTTTAGGAAAAATTATGTAGTTGTTCAATATACATATCTCATTTCCTGTTGGTTTTGTAATTAGCTGTTTTGTTCCTGAGAATAATTTCCTCCTCTTTTTTTTTCAGAAGTTCATGTATCTTCTTTAATCAGCCAACATACACATTTGTCTTACAGACAAATGCATTATATGTTACATATTTCATCACTGAGTGGCTTCCAGAAATTAATTTCCATATCTAGTCTTCATGAATCAGCAGAACACCTCTATAAATCTTCCCTCCCTATAACGTGGGGTTTTTTTCTTAATAGAGGTGTATCCTCATTCTGATGTTCTATAATCAGCTTTGTCAGAAACACTATGGGCCTTTTTTTCTTTAAAATATTAGCTTACTAAAAATTTAAACCACTATTTATAAGCAAGAGAGGGAGAATCCACCTATTATATTTAAGATCGTTAAAAGATTGATGAGCATTCATAACTGGAAAATCCTGGCAGAAGAGTAATTTCTTTGCAGCAGCTTGTGTAATTAAGGGGTGAATGAATATTGGTAAAAACATTACTCCTTACTCTCTTATTCCAGTCACTTGAGATGGATCGCAGCTTACAAAACCGTATTTCCCTCTGCTGGAATGGCGTAGGCAGGTGGGTCGGTTATAAGAAATCACAAACTATGGGGCTCAAATAGTCAAACCAAATACTCGGACGCTGAAACAGGGTGCAGAGGTGTATTTTCTAGCCACCTTTTGCTCCAGCAGTGACTGAAGTAGCAATAACCACAGAGGGGTGAACTTCATCAGGAGGCAAATACAGGTGTTGCACAGGTTTGTGTCCCTCTGCAGTTACCACAGGGCCAGTCACCTGGAAAGGTTTAAGCAGATGCCTGGAGAAGGATAAAAATGTTTTTTCAAGCAGCGGCAGAGGTTTCTCCCTTTGGCCATGCTCCACCAAAAATTCCTTTCAGTCAGATGCATCTGACCACCAGCAGCTAATCTGAAACATTTGAATCACAGCTGCTTTATTCTGCACCAGCCCAGAGAACATAGTCTCTTGTTTAGTTAATGATAGTCCACGTCATTCCTCTGGGATTGTTTGAAACGTCTAACATCAATCTCCTTTACTGGGATTTACACCCTCCTAACACTTCTTCCTGTTCACCATGGGCATGAAGGATAATTGTTTTCCTTTTTCTTAGAGCTACCTTTCATGTGTTTGCATGTCAGGGAACATGCTGTCATATCCCTTTCTCACTATTCTCTAATCTGTCTTAAATAACTTCATTTCTTTCAACCATTCCTCATAACTCACCTTTTCTAGACCTCTGATTATTCTATGCCTCTTACCACTTAAGATTTAACACTAAAAACTACCGAACACTGAACCTGTAGGCTCAATGTTGAGTACACTGGAAAGGAGCTAAGACAGCGTGAAAATGTTAAGTACAGAAGAATGAACACCTATGAAAGTAATAATTAGCTAACAAAGGCCTGTGGATGGTTAGATGGAGTAATCTCAGCCAGTTAAATACATTTGATGAGACAGCATTGGTCATCAAGAGGGACACGGATAGAACAAGAAAGGCATCACATAAAACAAGTAATGGCTTCCTAGGTGGGAGGAACGATACGGATCTTCTTTGTCTGTGTGAGAAATATCTAACACACCCACAGATATCATCACTACTGGTAGAGAAAAAAGGTGACATACCCCTGTAAGGCTGAAGAGGAATGCCTAAGCTCACTTCTGTCCATAAAGTGGGCATTCTTCATAGCTGACTGAAGAAATAGTATACTACACGTGTGCACTAAAGACCTGGCTAAGTTACTGTGATTGAAGAAGCACAAACTCACCCTAAATCTCTTAATAGGTGCTTTTTTTTAATGCAAGAATAGCTATTCTTGTAAGAGTGTGGTATAAAATACGGGCATTAACATTTTTGTAATTTATTGTTGCATGTACAAGAACGTACATGCAGTGGTCATTCCCTTCAGCAAAACAGCTAAGCCAGTTTAAGAGTCATTATTAAAACAAGCTTTATTGTCGTTTTCAGCAAGAGATTATGGTATCTGTAGAAAAGTAGACATGCCTTTAGGTTTCTTCTTGAAGTACAGTTACTGGCATATGGAATAATAAAAGAAACATTCAATGGTTTAGGGCAAGACCAGCATCCAAAATAGACTTTAAATGACAAACAAATTGGAGCAGGCACTTAGGTCCACATGAGCCAAACCGTCCTTACCTTTGACAGTAAGTGTGCAAAATTACATCTGGCTGAGAAAATCCCTTTGAGATGGAAGTAATTGGCAGGTGGAATACTACTTAGGGGAGTACCATGCACTTGCTCTGTTCTTACTTGTCTTCTGACATCTGCTTGTGCCTACTGCTGGAGAGAGACCACTGGGATCTCTGATCAGGTACTGGCATTTGTGTGTTTTTAGATTATATTCGAGGGAGGATATAATCTGTTACTTTCTGGCATTCTTCTTTGAATGACTTCAGTGGCTATTCTGGCTTAATTATAATGCTAATTCTGTTTTAAATCAAATAGAAATGCTTCGCCTGTCTGAGTTCGCCATGCTCATTTTACCACAGCATCCTCAACTTTCTGTGGCTCTTTTCCAAGCATGTCCCACACTTGCCTAGCTCTGTTTAGTCTGAGAAAGGTATAAGTAAAATAGCTGAAGGTCAAATGGATGCTATCCATGCATAACTAATCCTCTATCAGAACAGATGCGAGTTGCAAAGAAAAATAACGTCTAACTTTCCAAAAGGTTTGATGGTAGTCTGTCTGGAAACAACCAGAACTGAGTGAAACATCTACAGTGAATCATTGCTTACTTCACTAGGAACTGGAGGAAGAGCAGCATGCCAATAATATTATTCAAATCAATATGAATCTAATCGAATCTGATATCTGGCTGTAATCTACCCTCTCTGTCTAGAGTCTAAAGAGATTAATGCAACTTTGCTTTGTCTAAGAGATATACACCAGCTGTATTACGGTGTATGTCTCTACATCATACAGACGCCTGGGCCCCATGGGTCCTCCCTTTGTGCGCTGTATCTTCTGAGAGCACTGAGGTGGTATCTTGGTCCTCAAATGAAACAGCTAGCACTCATTCTAGTTTGGCTTCACATGGAATTGATATGAAGGAGATGTATTTACTTTGAAAAACAGACTGGGTAGATCAACTACTAAAGCTGTAAAACAAGAAGCAAAAGTTCAGATGGCCAACAAACTGTCCATCATCTTCAGAAAAGGCCACCCATCACCTAAAAAGGTCAAAATCCAGGAAATTACATCCCAGTCAACCTCATTTCAGTCACTGCAAAAATCATGAAGTAAGTCTTCTGGGAACACACTTCTAGGCACATGAAGCAGAAGGTGACCGGGAAGAGTAGCAAGGGTAAGTCTCGCTTGACCTGGGTGCTTCTATGATAAAATGACTGGATTTGTGCTCAAGGAGAGCACAGCAGATGTCATTTACCTCAGCTTCAGCAAAACTGAACTGCAATGAACGGTAGTGCTAGAAGTTAGACAGGAATTTTTTAAAGAAAATTGTATTAATGAACTTTGAAAGTCTCCACTAAGCCAATGTAGGGGAAAAAACCCTCAAACACAACAATTCAGTGTGGTGGTCTAGGAATCCAAAGCAAGTACAAACCACCTTGCTTCATCTAACTGAGAAGCATTAATGTGGCTCATGAAATTGTCCTGTACTGCTCATGACTGGATGGAGTCCTTCTATTTTGCCATTGTTAATGTAAGCATATCAGTTAAATTCAGTGACGATATAGAAAAACCTTCTTAATATGTTATCTCTGTGTGTGTTTTATATATATATAAAAACATTTTAGTGACACATATCTATTCAGTAATGAATTTGTTACATGCTACAAAAAGGAAAAGGCTGTACTGACAGGAACCAAACCAATAATGCCTTTCAATCCTTCCAGGTATTGTCTAAGAAAAAGATAAACATCTTTTTCATAGGTGTGATGGATAGTGGTAACACTTAATTTGCTTTAGTAAGCCTGAAGAGTTTAAACCATGTAACTAATATGAATTCTAGAATTTCTTTCAGCTTTCATGAAAGGCTTACACTAATTGTCGGTTTTGGTGGTGACTAGATACGTGGTGATAGGTTCTTCAGAAGTGCTGAGAGATAGGTTAAGTTAGGATAAACTGATGTATTTCATATTATGAGCAGCTGGATGAGCCCTGAACACCATACCCAAGTGATTAATTTCTGAATGGTGGTGAAAAGAGAGGGGGGTGCTTAAATAAATCAATGGTGATTTTAATAAACTGGGAGCTTCTAGGTACTAAATCTGTCTGCATCTGATCTGAATTGCAATTACCTGTCAAAAATTCATCCATCATTGCAAGTTCCAGACAAACTTCCTGGCAGCAGATGTTTCAGGAAAGCTGTTTCATATGGGAAATATATTGTTTGCTGTACAACATTCCCAAGAACAAAAAGGAAGGTAGAAAACACTTCACTAGTAACAGCAATCACTTCAATGTCATACCTAAGACTAGTTTATTGGTAAATATGTTTTGTAAATGTGAATTTCCACCATAAATCAGTCAATGAAATACTACTCATAATTCAGCTGATCTCAAATAGATGCAGTAATTAATTCAATATTTGTGTACTTGTGAAAGCAATGGTATTTCTAATAACTTTAAATTCAGCATTATTTAATCCTGTCTCTAAGGCTAGAAGATTGGTGCCTGCTTTTCCAAAGAAATGTGGTGTGCCTTCACCAGCCAGGCTATGGGAAGGGCTTTAAGAGAGAGCCTACAAAAATGTTGCACTCCCTCAGATCTGTATTCAACAGGTGTGGGGTAACCTATGCAATCCTTATCTCTCTTGTACCATGGCAAAAACTGTATGAGGATGAAGCTAACTTGGAGAGGATAATATCATTAATTCAGGGTAGAATACATAATGTAAGCATTCTAATTATTCTCCAGACGTAATCCTAGGAAGTTCCTAAATAGTGTAAGTTAAAACACATCTACAAATATGTCTGTTATAATGTGGAATGTCACAGATGAGACGTCTAAGAAACCTTCATTCCAACCTGTAATGAGATTGTACAGTATAGATACACCTGTGATTTAAATATTTCCAGTCTCAGATTGTTTATTGATTCTCAAAGACATGTTAGATTTTCCTTATCAATACCGTGGCCTTTGCTTGTTTGAGATGTGTACAACTCTCACAGCCAGGCATATCTATAGCTTCCTTTCTAAACTGGGGCTTATTCTACCAACTCTTCTCTCGTGATGACTGAGATAATAAATACTGAAGGGGAAAAAAAAAAACAACAACAAAAACAAACAAACAAACTGAAAAATCCAAAACCCAGAAGAAATTAAGGGGGAAAAAGTTTGCCTGCCACTTAATATGGGTTCATTGACTTTCTGTCATAAGAGAAAGACTGAATGTGGACTGTATGAAGAATTTAAATTCAGAATACCTAAACTCTAGTTTTTCATTGACACCTTTTCCACCATTTGATACATGACTGGTCCCTTCTCATGTGGCAAGAAGGCAACGTAATGAACATTTCTTTGCAGCCATCAGTGAAATTGTCATATAACACTGCTATTTCTCATCTGAACCTATGCCTTGAGAATGACCTCTGAAGACAGGCTGGACATATGATTAGAAGATTGCTATCCCAGCCAAATGGTAGCCCAAAAGCTGTTCTACTGTCGCCTCTATCAAAACCCTCCATTCTGTTTGCCAATTATAATAGCAGAATCTATCACTCTCTTCAATTTTCATTATATCAGGAATTTACTTTGCACATTTTCTTCCTCTATGTAGTACTTCAAAATCATATTTCATTAAGTGCTGTTTCTAACATAATTGAGAGCAATTCACTTATAAAGTAACCGCTGACTGATGGATCCATTTATATCTTATACATGATGTGTTGGGCTTCTTATCTTGTCACCTGTGTCTGGTGTTTGAGAATTCATCTTTTGTATTAGTAGCTCGGAAAGCCTCAGCTTGATACACTATATCAAGCGCGTTAGTTCGAGCTCTGCTCTCATACTCCTGTAAAACTGACGGCTGCCAAACATTTGGAGAAAACATCTTGGTTTGTCTTTTACTTTGCAATACGTCGTTTTCAAAACTCCTCAAAGCGAATGAATGCGTAAGTCCTTGTGGCCTCCTCCAAACGACACTGAAATTAATAGAAGGACTCTTGTCGGCTGAAGAAGCTGTGAGTTGGACCATGATTGCTTTAAATAGACTAATAACTTAATATACTGTTGGACATTAGGTGCTCTCACAATGCAGTCCCCCTTTTGGTTAGAACCACATTTTGCAACTCCCCCTACCTCCATTTTCAGCCCTGTTGTCCCCGTTTCTCTCATTTATCAGCACGGAATATCACTAGGGTAAGATTTTATGTAGAATAATGCTATTAAGAAGATATTTACATATTGCATGTCCATTATTCTTCTTTATTTCTCTGTTATTTATTTGTACAGCCTTAGCTTGGAAGGACGGTGGGTACTTTGTGCAAATCACTTGTCAGGCCTGTGAGGAGATTGTGTCCACTCCAAGGGGTTTACTGTCTCAGCACTGGTTCCCGTTACCATCTGTCCGTTCCCCTCTGCCAAAGACACAGAGGAGAACCAAAGCACAGGAAATAAATGGTCACCGGCATGGAACAGCCTCATACGTGGGTGCTTGAAACTGGCACTGTGCACCAACCAGAGGAGAAAGTCCATCTCTGGATGGTAAGTGAGACATAATAAGCAGGGAGTAAATTGTAATGAACCTTGAAAGTGAGGGTAAATATTTTTTGTCTAATGCAGTAGAGAAGCTGCAGCCAGCAAAAGGAAAAATAAAGAGGTGAATAGCATGGAAAATGATCCTGGCAGGAAGCTTCATAGTGAGCAGAGGGGAAGATAATTTATATCAAGACCTGGGCACAGCAAGAACAGCAAGTGGAGGATGCGAGCTTAAAACTGAACCTTCCCTCTCTTTACGTTTATGAAAGACTGTGTTTTAGGGATACCAAAAAGAAAACTATCTTCCAGCCTTAGAAGTAGCTGCAGAGGCAAGTGCTTCAGACTGAAGATGCTCTCTGGGTTGCCCGTATCCCAGCGGAGCCATCGGCGGTGAGGCCAGGTGGAGCAGCACAGCATCCGTGCCAGAGGGTCGTGGGTTGGGACGTGTTTTTCTGGGGCTTTGGATCCATGAGTCAGTGCTACAGCATCACGGGATGGGCAGAGGAAACTGCTCTGAAGCTAAGTGGTGTGACCAAGAGTTGCGTGCAACAAGTCGACATTTTCTTCTTCTCGTGGTGAGTTATTTACCTCCTTGCGCTAATGGCAAGGGTGCGATCATGCCTTATTTAGCTATCAGCTGGACCTATGTTTCTCTAGGTTGTTTAATGACATCTTGTGAGATGACAGTGGATCCATTACTTTAGAAATTGCCAGGGCTTACCCTGGAGAGGGCAAGGTGCCAGCACCAGTCAAACAATGTCTAGCTCCTTGATTAGAAGCAAATTGTTTGAAGCTGGAATTCTTCCCAATTGGTGGTTTTAATTTAATTTTCCTGTGGAAAGATTATTGAAAAAGCTGTGACAGCTACTTTGATCATGCATTCCTTCAGCTTTAAAAATTAAACTTACTCTAAGTACAGACCGCATATGTTTCAGGCTAATATACATAATATATTTTAATACTGCTAAGGCATCTGTGACCTCAGCACAGAAATATCATGAGGGAATGGCAGAAGCCAGCTAGAAGGACAGGAGGTCTAAAGCTTAAAACAGCCTCATTAAAATGTATTTTTCTAAGTTTGACAAAATAATGAGAACCACCCCTTGATCCATTTTCCTGAAAGCAGTGATCAAACGTTTTAGAAGCCAGTTTCATTCTTATTAACAGTTTTTTTATTAAGAAGGATGGAAAATGTCTAATGTGGTAACTGTGAAGGTATGTAGAGCCTTTTTTGTTATAACCATGAATATTTATTTGTGGGGCAAAATTACCCTTAAACAGCAAAGTCCCCTACTATTGCACATATACCCCTGGTTCTTTTAGCTATGGCTTCATACGCATCTACAGTAATGAAATACCTACTTTAGGTGCATCAAACAAACATGATTAAAATAGCATAGACCCAAAACTATGCGACCATATCTCTGTAATTTTTCATTGTATACTGTAGGCTTTCTGTCATAAAAAAGAACGAATGTGATACTTCAATCATTCAAAGGAATTGTGGCTATACTACCTCTTTAAACTACACATTGGTATCTACAGAAAGCAATTTAATTGAGCTCTTCTCACCCCACACAACAAGAAGACAAAATTCTCAGTTTGCATTACATTAGCCTTCAAGTTTTCTTAAAGATAAATAATGTTCCCTGCAGGTTTACGTTAGGGATTAAGTGTCTTTGTTCTGAATAACTCTGGAAATAAATTAGATGAAAGGAGGCACAGCCTTTAGCAATTTTTCTGGGTCTTCATTTCTACTATAATTTTTATATAGCACTTTTGTTTCTTTTATCCAGCACTAGGTCGCAGTAGTGGTGCTTAAATATGTTTGAGGACAAAATGTACAATGTTTTCAGAAAATACCTTCACTTGCCCTTCCCCTTTCCATTGTCTTAACACAAAAATGAACATTTTTCTCAACAATTTCAGAATTTTGAGGCTGACAAACTATATCGCGCATGAACTTGACTGCTTTGCAGTTCAATTTAAAGTTCTCAGCTCTCCATAGGAGACCCATCACATATTCTGTGATGAGACATCTAATTCATAATGACCAGTGTGTTATCGATGCACGCAAACCTCGATGAATGATTCTTGCAATGCAGAATCTTTTCCTCCTGCCTTTGGAAAATACTTTCAAGGCACTATGTGACTCATTATTGTGAAAATGCCTCTGATCTACAACTTAACGTTGTCATTACTGGATTTCCATGTCAAATAACCTATGGCCATTGCAAGCTCTTCTACGTCTTTAATGTCTGAAACAGATTAATTAAGTTTCTGTTCTACATGCAAGATATAAATGTTTATTTCTAAGTGTAGAGTTCTGAAAATCCAGTTAAGATATTCTCATTTTTCCTACACAAAAGGTGAATGAATAATTGCATAAAAACATTGCATTCGTTTTTAGGATAGGTAGGAGTCTAAGTTCTACTTTCAAAGTGATTTGACCCAGCGGATCACCATGCCGTCTTTCCAGATCTCCAAACTTCATCAGTAGCTAACCAAAGAGGAAAGGAAGACACACTGTGAAGCAAGGAAAAGTTTCCTTCCATACTGCTTAACTGGAGCAGATAGCATTTTTTTGTTTGCATATGTGATATTTTTGCCTTTATATTCTTGAGATTTTTCCAGAGAAGGCTAAGGACTACTTCCAAATCTTTCATTCCAATTTGGCTTTGACACGTCTTCCCCTCCCTCCCTCTCCACCTTTCCTTGGTTTTAGGTGTTTTGTTTGAATTATCACTGTTTTGCTTCACATTATGACTAAGTAGGTTTTTAATATTAACACCTGAGCACAAAAAATCAGAATTAAGAAACTGTTCCACTTGACTTAAAGCATTATGCCAAACTGTTGAAACAGTCAGGAATACCTCAGTCATAGAAATTAGGTGCTGATTATTATATGAAAGATTTCAAAACTAGTTGTGTTTCTTCTCAGTTAGGGCAGCGTAGTGTTTGACACTGCCTGTTTCATTGAGCTTGGGCTGCTCTCACGGAAGGTGAGTCATACAGAAAAGAGTACAGCAGCTAAAAAAACAGTAAAAAAATAAAAGAAATAAGAAATTTAGTAGCCTACTTGGAAACAGACAATAGAATATTGTTTAGTTTTACGGCAGATGAAGAGAGTTGGTTTCTCGGTCTTTGAATATATAGAGCGAGCATAGCAAGGTAATAACTAATCCTGGCTGTAGAAAAGAATATTTATATGATATATTTTCCTGACTTTTAAAAATTGAAACTGTGTCAATTCTATTGGAAGATTTTTCCTTAGCTAGCCTGCAACCTGTCCTTTTTCTTTTACTGTTTCAAGTCCACAGGCAAAACCCACCAATGCTGGATCTGTCCCGCTGCCAGGAGGGATTCACACAAGTAAAAAAGGAAACGGGTACTGATTCCTGTTCCTTTTCCACATTTGCAGTAGTCATTGGTGCACTCGCCTGAAGCTTCTGTTTGGGTAAGACGTTAATTCCCTTCCTTCATCAGGCAAAGCTACAGTGATGGACTTTTGCCTGAAAGAGACTGAAGCATATTCAGCTGCTCCTCCTCCAAACCAAACCTCCATCCAGAGGAACTGTGGGCAGATTTATCTGCGGCAAAAGGGCAGTGAGAAACAGCAGGGGTTGGCACAGTCTTCAGCAGATGTACGTGTTGGCAAAATGGACATCTGGTTACTTTTATCCAACGCGTTGGTGTCCAGCAGAATATGGAAACAACCTACTGCTACTCCTCTTCGATCTCAAAGTCTGTTCCTGATAGCGGCGTGGGTTTGTTTTTTTCTGTCTGCACAAGGCAGCAGGCAAAGGTAATCTCAGAATGAGGTATTTCCTTCTCATACTTATCCCTTCAGATTTTAGAATGACAGCATACTAAGAGACAACTGAATAAATACAAAAATCAGTTTGGCACATCTGGAAAAAATGCCTCTGTGTTTCTTCCTTTAAATGTTGCAAACAGGTGGTAACTGTAGCTGTCTGAAAAACTTCCTCTTATTCACACGAAGAATTTTGATTAATTTTTTTTTAAATGTCCCTAAAGTGAGATTTTTCAGTTTTAAGGTGATTCTGATTTGCAACAAATACAATTCAAAAGGGGAAAGACAGATACTATAAAAAATAATAAAAAATCCAGGCAAGCACAATTTTCTAAAAAAACAGATTTAAGATGGGATAATCCCACCATACCCTGGCAGATACAGTCTTCTAGCAATAACTTCCAACATCTCCATTGGCTGGTATGCCACAGGAATTAGAAGTCTTCACAGCTAGTGAGATTTTCATCCTTTAATTCAAGGTCACAGCAAATTAAATATACATGATTTTAACAGGAGAAAGAGGGGACTGTCGCCTGTCACCCCATAGGTGGTGGCCTGTCTTGGGGCTGGAGCTGCGTGAGGATCTCTCATCTGTACTTGTAACCATGAACTGTGGATTAATATTGAAATAACTCTTAAAATTCCTGCAGCAATGCACCCATATGGAGATAAATGACTTTAAATGCACCTTTAAGCAATTGTGAAAATTTCTAAGCTAAGAACTTATTCATATAAAATTGTGATAAAGCTCTGAACATGAACTGAAATTTGAAAACAGTAGCTTTTGGCTGCCTTTCAAGAAAGACATTTTATTTTCACTCTGCACTTAGTAATCCAAAAGGAAAATATAAGTGAGATCGAAGGGTAACTGCGGCGTGCCATGTTGCATCGATTGTGGAAGTTGTTTTACATAGTTCTGGGAATGCACAAGTTGCCACAACCTTTTCATGCTTTTATTTATAAAAATCTTGCACAATAAGGTGGCTGTGGGTAGATACTAAGACTAATGCGTGAGACAACTCCTTACCTTGTCCTTGCAAAAAAACAAGCTGGAATGGCAAGACTGCTTCACGTAAATAGTGCCCTCACGTAGGTTAACCACTTCTTTTTCACTTCTGACTTCATTCCCTCTCTCTTTATTGTCTGATTTTTATGACTTATTTTAATTTCAAAATTACCAACGTGAAGTCTTTACTTTTCTGCTTGTCTGGAAAGCACCTAGCAAACCTACAAGGATAAATAAATAACATTAGTGATTAATGCTTAATCAGTTATCTTGTAGCTCTTGGCCTTAGTATTGACTCTGTTGGCTTCTGCACGTACCAGTTGTGAAGCTGGCATTAAAAATGATTTCCTCTTAGACTCCAGAGCGGTGTCACACACGATGTGTGCAAAATAGCAGCACGTGGGTTGGTTTGTTTTAAACTACGGATGCAGTCATTCAGTTTGCACTGTAAATTTTCTTTTCTGGAATCTTTCAAGCAGAATGTCCTTTACTCTTGTGTATACAAATATGTATCCAGAATGATGGAATGGATTCATTCAGAGACTCAGGTAATTCTCCCAAACATGACTGTCTCTCCCTGTGCTATGTGCCCATCATCGTCCGGTGTTTTTTGCAATGATGGGATTCACAGCTGTGTCTGAACACTGCTGTGGTGATGGCAATCTCTGTGCTTCCTCATCAGCAGCCCAAAATATTAGAAGTCTTTTGGAATTTGTTGCTCTCCTCTCCCTCCTCTGGAGTTTCCACTTCCTTTTCCTCCTCTTAATTTTCTATTCTGTACCAGAATTGTGGAAAACACATACAGAAAACAAATTTACTAATTTTAGAATTCATTCGGTGAAGCTTATGGCCAGTCTTTTTTTTTTTTTAATAATGAAGCCTTGCTGTAATCCTACCTCTGTTTGATAAGTTTCATTCCTCAGTTCAAGGAAAGCGTGTAGGACTTTGTCAGGTCCCTGACAGGGCCCTTGGTAGTCCTGAAGGCAGAGCTACGCAGCTCCTCACACAGCTCTGGGTGGACCTTTTTCCACCTGTAGCTTCCTACCTACTTCACCATGCCTGCTCTATAAATGAGACAAGCTTCTGAGGATGGAGGACAAACCTCTTTCAAAGCATCATCTTTGTTCTAATTAATAAAAAAAAAAAGCTTATTTTAATTAACAAATGCTCTGCTGCAAATAAACTCAACAGCTCAGGAAAAAAAAAAGCAGAGGTAGCAGTTAAAATTAAATACTAAACGAAGTAAGTGCACATAAGTACTTCATGGAAAGCACAACTTTACACATTCCTATGGCATGCAAGTGAGTTTTCATCCATTGAACTTCTTGGGCTCATGCTAAAACGGACGATTCTTTAGCTTGCTTGCCTTTTCTCCAAACAACAACATAAAAATTGCTCCCTTTAATTCCAGTTCAAATTAATGGAAGTCTAGAGGAAAAAAAACCAGACAAACAAATGAGGAAATGTTTTATATTTGGCTTTATCTTTTCATTTTTTGGCAGATGGGTTTGGCTTTTTTAAGAGCCACCTTTTGAAATTGGTATGTTATTTTGTCATTTCTTTGTGAAAGAGTAACAGCGCTGAATCTTTATCATATTGATCGTTTTACAAGATTTTGTCTGGGGTCCAAGATAATACACAGCATTGTTATTGCATTATTATTTTTCATTTGTATCCTATTGATTTGCTGCCAGTAACTTACAGGTCAATTTACAAAAAGATGGGGCATGATTTATTTTTTTTCTAAAAGATTATGCCACAATGGGAATGCTTTTATAAGGCTGTCAGATCTCTAGGTTTGTTTTTTCTTCTCTCAGGAGTGTAACATATTCATAGATTAGTGGCACAGTTCCACCTGGATTTACACCCAGAGCATCCATGACTTTCATATAATTCATATGAATAAGTGGCTATACACAAGCCTACACTTAAATTGGAATTTTACTCCCGGGGAATGGTTCTTTTCTCACTGCTCTCTATATAACTCTGAAATAATATACAAAATCAGTATAGTTACACTGATGTAAAAAAGATGGGAGGGAAGACTTTGTATGTCTAATCACAACAAGCTACCAAGGTTTAACATCCCTATACGACAGGTACTAAAAATATCCATGAAAAATTAGTTTTGGCACTGGCCGGGCCAATGTTGGCACTGACAAAGTGTGTCCTTTCCACACAGTTAGTAGTGCCTTGCCCTGTCCTGAGGACCTGCGATATCTTCCCAAAGTGTTAGCATGGGTCCGTCGTTCAGCCCAGCTGGGAGCCCATGGGCATTGTAGCCCTTTGAGCCTGAGCCACCACTGGAGCAGCGCTGGAGAGTCCCTGCCTCCGAGGTTCTCCCTTTGCATCTGCACCAGAAAGGCTACCATCGGGCCACACGTATGCAAATTTTCTATATTTTCATCCATATCCTTCTGAGTGATGTGCTAAGGACACTTGGGACACCAAGGTTGGAAGAGTTTGCCATAGTAATTATAGTTCACTACCATGTAGTAGTAGTCCAGTTACCATCAACTTTGTACTTAGAATGCCTGCTTTTGAGACAAAGTGAGAAATCTTAACCAAATTTTCTTTATTGTTTATACTTGACTTACTGACATTAGAATTTAGCTACCAGGAAAGCAAAGCTATTATAACAGTATGTAAAATTGCACAAGTACACATATTCTTTTTGTTCTTTCAGTATAAAACTCCTACTACATAATTTACAGGGAGTTAATTTTTTAATTATTCAATGCAAAATGTTTTAAATGCAGTAGGCTGATGTATATATACACTCTGATATGTACTATTATTTTTCTGTGGAACCGATCCAGGTAAATCAAACTCACAGCTAGTGAATTCCAGTTCGTGCTCTATCTACAGTGTATTGAATTTTGCTGGCATTCTTTCAACAGGAGCAAGTTTGACAAGATAATTTTTTATAGCACAGAATACCCTTTTCTGTATGTGAAAATTTTCAGTTTTGGAATTAATCTAATGTTTTGGAATTAATCTAATGTTTCATACTGGTTTGTGGTGCAGAATTGGATGTTGAAGTTAAATCATACTCTTACCAACACAGATCACTTGAATAATCTTCCCAGTTTAGGAAATTTTATTCTAATTTGCAGATCATTCACTGAGCTCAAAAGTAAGTCATGGTCCAAATAAATTTGTCGTTCATAATGTTTCCCATGAAAAGAAAATAATCAAGTAGCTGAAGGTAACACCTATGTGTTGTGGGAACATTTCAAAGAACGTTTTAGTTTGTTTTCTTCTCTTACTTGCTTGTGTTTTGGTTCACCTTTTGACACCATTATGATACAACTGTATTAGACAGGAGAGAGGTCAAATGAGATTTCCTGCTTAAAAAGGAGGTGTAAAATCACAAAATGTGCTGTGTCTGACTGTTAAATGCAGGAGTTGCACAACATTTCATATATATATATGCAGCTAAATATTATTCATGTATGTTAATATTTGAGGAAAAAATGGTCATATTCCAAGACTGCTAGAAATTATCTTAATTATTATTGAATGATGTAGTGCTATTTATGGACACAGGAAAAAAAAAATCCTTATGGGTAGTATTTATGACTGTTTCAGCTGAGCCGAAATTTTCTTAAAAATTGAAAAAAAATACTTCATTAAAAAATACCAAATCCTTTAATTGTTATGAAGGAATCTTTCATTTTTTACACATATTTTTATATGAAAAAGTTTCTGAATATTAGATTCAGAACATCTAAGTTCTAGTTTTGAAATTTGTCCCCCTTTATAAGAATCAAAGGTGTTCCAAAATGGTCAAAATCTACTGTTTAAGAAGACCTCCATCAACTTTGTTATCTTTTTTGTCCCATAGCTTAACAAATACAGGGAGTTTAATGTTCTGCTTTAATATTAAATATTGTTTTATAAATCAAATTAACTATTTTCCACCAAACCTGACTTCTACTTTATTTCAGAGCCCTGAAAAAGGAAAGTCTTGCAACTGTCAATAATTTGTGAAAACAAAGAAGTTCCTGTTTTCCTCATTTCAGTTATACTTTGCAAGAATGGGAGATTCAGCAAGACTTTCCAAGTTTCAGTACTCAGACATTTAGAAAAGATCCCAAGCACTTTTTACAATGGTGGATATGGATATCTGTTCCTTGGCTCAGAGTTAGAAATTGACTGAGACATTCTGACTGCTATAATAAACATCAGCCAACATTTTTAGAAGTTGGGATATTTGAAAAGAATCAATGAACAGGATACTGAATTGAACTTATTGCTGATATATACCACCTGCAACCTATGACCAAACACATTGAAAAAAAATCAACATTTCTAATTTTCTCTTTTAAATCTGGCAACTTAACCATATTTACAGTAAGCCTCGCTTCACTCTTTGATTGTGAAAAAGTAAAAAAATAATGAGATAAGTTACCTAAATGTCTGTCTCTAAAGATTGTTCATGGGTGATAAATGCATTAAGTACATTTTTTTTCAGCAATAAAATACAGTCCCTGAGTTAAGAGATGACCCTTATCATAGATATTACGCTCTTCTGCCGTAAGTTCTCTATTTAATGCACTTTTTATAGTTTGGTATAGCCCTAGTCCTGGACAATGTCAAACAGGTCAGCCTCTGTCAATGTAGAGTGCATCCTTCCACAACCAGCGGGTCTCTGAAGGGTTACTAGTGTGCCGTCTGTTGACTTGGCTCTTGGAATGTGAGTAATTTGTGGCAGGATCCCAAATGATGAATAAAGGTTCAAATCTGTGTTGGGGATAAACATATAGCTTTAACACAATTACTTAACATTATTACCCAATAATAAGGTAACTTTTTTGGACATTTTTGTATGTAAAGCCATCCTTACTTTTTGCTAAGTTATGAAAGTACATTACAGTGCTTTGGCAAAAAAAATAAATCCTTTTATACAGTGCTATTACAGAAGAACTGCCCAAGCAAATCCAGTTATCAATCTGCACATCAGAGCCTTAATCATCTGAGTTCTGCTCTTGCATGCAGAAACCAGTACGTTAGTCATTCATATTATAATGACCTCTAATTTAAGTTCAGGCAGCGTTGCAGAATGAGCAAAATGTTTAGATTTTTGGTTTCTGATGTGAACACTTATCAGCTCAGTTTTTTAGAGGGCATTCAACAGCTAACCTTTTTCAGTGCCGTAACTGTTCATTGTGTAGAGCTACTGTGTTGGTTTTGTGGACATAGAGACAACATTGCATAGATGTTATCAACGGTCCCTTAACTGACAATCAAAATTTAACTACTTCCCATGTGCCGAGGATAAAACATATATCTGTAAGCTGTTTTTCTGGTGTCAAGAAGCCAAAATTTCATGCTAGATCAAATCATGTAGATTAAATGTCAACAGCCATAAACTTCAAGTAGGACTTGGAAACTCAGTTACTGGATTATGATGGACCGTTCTACATAAATTTTTTATATGTCTTTTGATATCATTAAGGAATTTCTATGATCATAAATTACTGTGTGATAATATAAATATTTTAAAAAAGGACCCAAAATTAATCGTTTTAATAAAACCTCTATGAGGAAAGCAAGTGCTTCCTTAAAATGAAAATTCATGGACACAATCTAGAGGTGGCTGAAGCGATGAATAGATGAATCACTGTGGAGAGGACATCTGACTGCAGTCATAAAAGCAAATTCTGCATGTTCATTTATGTTTCTGTTCATATAGCAACATCAGGGCAGTTGTAGACAGGGCATCCTCATGCTATACAATTTCATAGTGTAGCATGGCTGTCTTTGCAAATAATTGTCTTTGGTATTTTATATTTCCAAATTTTTGTTCTTCCATATTGACCTGGAATATATTTACAAAATATATGTATATGTGCAGTTTATATTGCTAGGTTTGGGGTTTTTTTCCCTTAACAAAACATAAACTGTGTTGAAAGGCTACTTAATGTTTACACTGAAAGGGGAAAACCAGGTGTCCTGACAGCTTCTTGGCTGGATGAAAGCCATTTCTACAGATTTCAGTGGTGTGGCCATGTAGGACGTTTCTGGACAAAAGCTAAAAGTTGAACTGTATGTGATTTATTTTTTTTTTCCTTCAGACTTCTTTTCTACACATATCTCTACATCAACTGTGAGAGAAGTGATCTGTACAGTTTCCCTTTTCTGTCATTATTAAGCAAACTGGAAGTTTCTTTTTGTCAGGAGAAATATTTTTAAAGAAATTAATAGAAAGAAAAACTTTAATTTTGTTATTTATGACATAGCAACGGGGCTGACAGTCTTATTCCACTGTCTCTGGTGCGTAATCTATGATTTGGAAGTATGTCCTAGTACATCCCAGTCTCCCAGGTTTTCTGTTCATGATAGTTTTCTCTTTGCATTCTGAACATATCTAAATATCACAGGCGTGAGTCTAGTTATTATGTTTTTCAATTGTGGGGTTGTTTTTTTTTTCTGTTTAGTAATACTTCAGAAAACCATTTTCCATGGACTCTTAATTATTTCTTTGAAAATTAAGCACATGGACACCATAACTACCTCACTTTCCCCCATGACATCCATCAGTGTTATTAAATGACTCTAATAACACCACAGTTGCTGGAAATCCTGCTGAGATTTAACAAGTCGCCATATGCTACTCTCTATTAGAAAAAAGCAGAGGGGAGCACAACACACCTGAAAAGCTGTCAAATGTGGGCAGAGCCGAGAGCTTACTACGTTCCCCCTTTTGTAACTCGTATCCCTGGGATATATTTTTACAAGAGGAGAATTCATTAGCTCCAAGCAAGGAAGCAGCGATAGGCTGTGAAAAGTTGGGTCCCAGGCATATTTTCCATCATGAAGGTATTCGTTACTGGCAGTCAGGCTGTTAGTAATTCCCATTTTCTCCCTGCAAATCTCCCTGGGTCCAGAACAGAAGAAGTCCGTCTGGCCCATCATGTGTCGATTTGTGCTGGAAAGGAGAAAATATGGCGATGCACAAGTCTTTCACCTCCTCTGTGCCTGCTTTGCTCTCGGTGTGCTCTGTGAGAAGGAATCCTTTGGCCCCTGAAGGGCCAGAGAACTGATGAAATACTACGAAATTAGGTTTTTCGAAGATAGAGATTTTAAGGTGGCATCACTCGTGTGTGTGTGTTTTCAATTTGTCTATGCATAGTTTTCCCTGAATTCCAAAGCTATTTCCTAATTCTATTTCTTTGAATTCTCAGTGTATTATTTTCAGGTTTGTGTGTTTCTATAACTAAATGCGTGTTTAATTTGATACATATTTAAGTATAGGCTATTTGGTGTCTTGTACAAAGAAATCCACGTTCTTTTCCCCGTTACAAAGAATTTATCTTGGCCTTTGAAAAGGAGAAACCTGGTGACGGAGGGAAAGCCCCTTCACCTGATGATGCTGTGGATCCCAGCCTGCACTGCGGTTTGCAGTTTTGTGGGAACTGGGATCCCTTGGTCCATCCAGTACCAAAACAACTTCTTGCTTCTCTGGGAGGTTGCCAGCCCCTTATTTAGAAGGTCCGAATGTACAAGCTTAGAAAATCCAGGGGAAAAGAAACACCCAAGCTCATGAAGTGGCATTTAGGTTTGTCACTAAACCCAGTGAAGGTCAGGATTTGTTCCCAGATATTTAGAGAAGACTTTATGAATTCTGTCCCTCTCTGGTGCATAATGCATTATGGGTGCTTCCAATTTCTGCAAAGTCAGCTTTGTTCTGCATATCCTATGCCTGCAATTGCTTGCAGGAGCTGCTTAACCAGCCATGCTGTGCAGCTTGCGGTACAATTTCTTTCCATATTGTGGAAACCATCAATTGTCTGTGAAGCCCCTTGTTCTAAGACTAGAAAACCACTCACTCTGGGACTTGCAGAAACCTCACAGGTCTTGACTGCCTGCTTGGGGATGTGGCCTCCCTGTCTTTCAGGGAGAAGAGGTTGTGTATGGTCTTTGATTCAACACATGCTGGATTCTCAACTCACTGCCAACTGGTAGCATCCTTGTAGTTAGAGAAACTATAGATGATCCACGGCTATTCCATCATGGTTATATTAATCTTGCAAGACAGCTATTTTTGCTGGAGTAAGATCTGCTTTTATTCTGCACAGTAGCTTTTATTCAGCAAATGGCTGGAAGTTGCAGCTGAACTTAGTAGCTAAGTCCATTCTGTTAGTCTCTGGTCTGTAATGCAGGATCTTTACTCTTTTTCAACCAGAACATTCCCTATTCTCTTGTTATCACTAGGGATATATGGTCATGCTCTTCTTAAAATACTTACATTCCTTCAAGTATCCATACCAAAAAATCCCTTTTCTTCTTTTTCTCTCTTTTTTGGCAGGACGTCTTCCCAGGGCTGATGTGTCACCACTTGAAGTCTGGTCTCACAAAGGACAAATGAATTCTGGAGTGTCCTAGTGCTTCTTTTTAACAATTAGCATTCCTGTTTCCCATGGCTCTTCCTTTTTAATAAGGTCTAAACATGTCAAGTCGTTCTGGCATATTCCCTAAAGTATTTAACTATGTAACGACAGATATAGGGATCTTAAAAAATTTCTGAATTAGTTCAGAATGAGGCAACAATGCACATATTTTATCACTGAAACACCATACCAAAGGAAGTGTCAGATTTTCAATCTTTCAGTGACTTCAGATCAGGACTTGATGCTTTGTTGGATATGCATGGACACCTGGATGAATTCCAGGACCACGCAGTGAGGTTATTTACCATGTGTTATACAGGTGGTGAGTCTAAATGATCTAATGATCTTATGCCCAGAAAATCTCTTACTCTACGTAATACTCTTGACCTTTTCCTCTGTCACTTATTTATCTGCACTCAGAAAAGGCTGGCATGTGGCTTATTTTATTGATGGCATGCTGTGTGTGCTAGGATCATCCTTAATGTGCTGTAATTCTTTATACAGTCATTACGACACTGTTAGAGACCTCAATCTTGGTCTTTATATGGTCATTGGAAGAGTTTTACACAGGTTGTTATTACTGTTGTGCTGTCTCGCGCTATTCAGCAAACGCTAGGCAGCAATTACAGAAAGGGTTGCTTACCATCAAACCTGTACACAGTAAGTTGGTGAAATACGTTTCAGAGGTATAATTCACCCATCCACCAGAGCACAATAAAACACCGTCTTTATTTCTGATTTTATTGGTTCTGTCTGCTCTCATCTGGTGCCTGAACATTTTATCTGTTCACACTGTTTTTTTTCTAATGCAATAAAAAGAGCAGACAGGATTTTGCCCTTTATTTAAAATGTTTTGCCACATTTAGAGGTAAATAACAGCCACTTTTTGTGTTGTATATATTCATGCTTAGCAGAGAAAGAAATGTTTTGATAATAAGCATGCTCTACAGGATCTAATCCATGGTTTAACAGGAGTAGCCTCTTCATAACATCTTATTTTTCTTTTGCTCTTATATGAACCTGTCCCTCTTTACTTCAAAAGCAACATAAGTCTGTTAGAAGTGGACTGAAGAAACTTCATTTCCTTACAGTAGGTCTGCATATTGAATCAGTTGTCAGAAGTCCCTGCCCACCCCAAAACCTCTCCTTCTGTCATTTCCTCTCCCCGACTCCACATCACCTTACTTTGTCAACCTCTGCAGTCGCTATGGCAGTGGATACATCTGCCCTTACTCCTCTAGTTGACAGCTGTATTCCCAAGACAGCAGCAGCATCCATTAGGACTGGTCCACTAATGTGTCCCGTTGTTCCTCCATCTGTTACCCAGTTTGGCAGGAGAGTCCCCCTCCTCACCGGAAAGGTGGCCAAGATGGTGCCCATCGGCTCGTGCCCTACTTGGATGGTTTCCAGAGTGTGGTAGTGCCCAAAGGTAGATCTCAGACCACAAACAAGACTTGAGAGCTGGGCATCGAGGTTTAGGTACTGTGTCCTTGGCTTAGTTAAGATCTGTCTCTGGCAGTTAGGCAACTTCATGCATATTAAAGGAAAAAGGGAGAGGGAAGATCTGGCTCCCAGTCCTTACGTAAATGGAGTTTAAATCATTTACATTAGGAATTCAGTGAGCAGAGATCCTCACTTTCAAGCAGGTATGTCTTTTTGGAAACAAGCCGACACTCTGAGCACCAAAACAGATCAGGGGAACTACAATAAAAAGCAGTGTTCTGCCAAAGCCAGAGGGAGGGGAGTCTGCCAGGGGGAATGGTGGAGCAAGAGGAGCGGTATCATAACAGGCTAAGGAGGGGGGAGGCACGGGGATTAAAAAAGAACGAAAAGTATGAGAAACTGGAAAAGACTTTAAGGGACATAATGCTGTTTAATGGAGCGGGAACTGAGAGACAAGTGAATTACAAGCCAGTGTGATTAGCATTTTTTCAAGACAATTTGTAAAAGGTGACAAGTTGTAGATTACATGCTTTGATTTGCCTTTTTCTCACTCTGCTTGTGCACTTGTGTCGTTTATTTAATGTAATAACCTCTACTAAAGAGTTATAGGCTGCAGCATATTTTTGTTGACTTTGAAATAAGGAAAAAAGGTATGATTCTGGAATTTGAAACATGCAGTTCTCCACTGGCTAAAGGGTAAAATAAGGAAGTATAGCTGAATGAAATTTTTTCATGTCATGTGATGAATCAAAGCTCATGCATCGTAGGAAGTCCAAAACAATTCTGTTCATATAATTTCAGCCTATGTCTCAATTCTAAAATTGTATTAAAATGAAAATCTTTATTCCTAATTCTCACTCAGTGGAGCTTAGATAAGCCTCAGATTTCAGGTATTCCCATAATAGGAGTTATGGGCATTATTTTTTTTGCGACATAGAAGTACCTAGAATGAGAAACAGCAGTTTGGGGGTTTCTTTCTGCTTTCTTTCCTTTCCTTCTTATTCCATTCTATCCAAAGTGGCAGAAATGCAATCTAAGTGAGTAGCAGAAAGGCGACCTACATTAAGTTAACAAGTGAGGGGGAAAAAAGTCAATCATTCAGGCTTTAGAGTAGCTGATACTAGTAGAAAAACTCTGCCTGCAATACAAAGCCAAAAGATATCAAACATCCTAAGATAGGCTTTCACAAATCAACAAAGTACATAAACTAGAAAAAAACATGCATTCCTCTGGACTGTGTCCCTAAGATGAGAAACTGTGAAAACCTGCAAGTGTAAAGTAAGTATGAGATGGTTGTCAGTGTAATGTCAGCTTCTAGCAGACCAGAAATAACTCAGAAGTCCTGGGATGAGTTCTCTAATGCCTTGCACATTGTACAGTCTTTTAATCAAAACCCAGAATGAATAGTTTCCAGACAGCCACAAAATACCGAATGTCAGACTATGCAGAAAGCAGAGTACTGCAGAAGTGGTGCTTTACCAGTATTTAAGATCTCAAACAAATACTAGACGGGGTTCGACTTGAATAATGATCTCAGTTGCTTTCCTTTTTCCTTTTGCATAAACTACATTTTGGCTGGTATTTTGCATCAGCATGCTTGTATAAATCCTCAAAGGCTCTGTTTTGGGAGTACTTCCAGGATTTGACCTTTAGATATTGACAGAGGAGATGTATATGCAGATATTCTCATGTTCTATGATATATATTGACAATAATGGCAGTTTTTTCATTTCTTTTGTAAAGAGCTTAATTTTTACGTATTTGTATGACTTCATGATATAGTTAGCCTTATAATATTTATGTCAATTCTTTTAATCTAGGGATCTAAATGCCGCACTATATATTGATAAACACATTATATCATTTAAACCAGTACACTGCAATGGCATTCATCAAAAATGAAAAACGCACGATAATCTATGACGCGAGGCTGTTAATTTACCCACAGCGGCAAAACTACATGTACTGCTTGACTGATAAGCCAGCTTCTGTCTCGTGGTTAGAGGTAATTCTTTTTCCATATTAGCTGTGTACTGGACCTTGGTTTTACAGGTTTTGTCACTTGTGCCAGATTACACGTAGCGGCTTTGTAATGTGGAATATTCTCTAACGAGGATTGCACAGCCACTGCCAAAGTAATTTCAATTAGCACTTTGATTAAAAGTAAAACTGAACTCCAGTTCTGGCAACCGGTGTCTTCTTCGTTTAGTTCTGTTGTGCCTATGGAATTTTTTCCTTAGAACTTGTTCAGGGAAGGATGTGAGATATATCTTTTACCTCTCTCTTTTTCTCTCTTCCTGTGGTATATCACATTGGAGGGAGATTATTCACCTTTGCAAGCTGAACTGCTGGGCCTGCACTTGCTGAGAGGAATCCACCAGAAAAATGTTTAGTCTTCTGGACCCTAAAAGAAACTTTTTACCCCTAGTTTTTGGAGTGATACTTTTGAAAACATTTTTATAAAATTCTCCTTTAATTCTTAATCATGATCAGATACATTAGATTGATACAAAAACCCTAACTTCACCAGCCTTGGTGGAATGACTTAACTCTCTTCCAACTTTGCACTATCAAACCATAATTATAATTACAATTATAAGTGTAATTAATTATAATTATATCAAATTATAACAGGTTATAGCTGAGCTGTTTCCTCTTCGCTCAGACTCAGCAGTCTCTCTGCTTGCTCTGGCTCACGTTGTAAGGATATGTGGGTCTCCAGGAACTTACTAGTCTAGAGTTGGGTAGCTTGAGTTAACTGGCACATTTTTGAGAGGCAAAATAACCACGTCCTTGACCCACAGGACTATCCTTAGTGACAGGTCCATATAAATGTCTTCCATAAACTGAAATGCACTGAAATGCTGCATTTGTGTATATGAGCATTAACAACCCCGTTTGCATTTTCTTACACTCCCTATTTGTTGTTCTAAACATAGAAAAATCCAAATCAATGGGTTTTGTTATAGATTTTATTTTGCGGGTTTTTTTTATATATATATACTTACATAAAAAGGCAGATCTGAATATAGTGCTGTTAAATTAGTCGAGATTTAGCAAGTGCTAAGAGAGCAGACTAGCCAAACATGTAGAAACATTGTGATTAACTATACATGTATCTATTTCAGATCAAACCAGGTTCTTCTTCTGGACACATATTTTGTCACACTGAAGATGCCTGGAAGCATAGCACAAGTAAATTAGTTGCATGGTAACAGTTAACAGCAATCTTTTTGAAGTTTCTTTAATCATTTTCTCTTCAAGTTCAGGAGGACAGAAATGATCGACAAACAAAATAGACTATGAAGACACAAAATTTCTCTCTATATACCTTTTTACCAAGGATGCCTGATGGTGTTGCTGCCCTTGGAATAGCATCATTAGATCTCTGTTGGCTTTGCAGCATCAAAACATTTTCTGGTTTTGTTTCCTACCTTCATAGCAAGCCCTGAGTTTTGCTTGGGGATTTCAGCTTTTAATGAATTAAAATCAGAATGAGGTGCAGCTGAAGAGTTTAACCTTTTCCTACTATAGCTGCAGTAATGAGTTCAATGAAATGGGGAAAAACTGAGCTCTAGTAAAGCCTGCCAAAGCTTTCCTGTTGACTCAATTAGGTCAATTTTCCTGCAATACTCCTACATTTTAAGGAAAAAGTTTCCCAGACACTTACCTTGAGATTGACTGATGATACAAAATATTCAGTCATGTAGTGCATGATCCCATTTACACCACCTATGATGTCTTGCCTCTATATTATACTAAGGCCATATAAATACTAGTGAAGAAAAGTGAATTGCAGATAATGATTACAGAGAATGAAAGCTACTCTGCAGACTTCAGTAGGATCAGGATTTCACTTAGTACAATCTTGTCTGTACAAGATCATGGCCTGTACATGGAGGATGCGTAGAGTCTTGGTGTATAAAGTTTTAGTGTATTTGTATTTATTATGTTATTTGGACAAAGATTTAACTCCCAATAGGGGTAAACAAGTTCTCAGGAGTAAGAAATCCCATTAACTTTAATGAAACCATGCTGATTATCACTGCCTGGACACTTGGTTTATTGCATATGTTTATTGTATTATTATGCTTATTGTTTGTCTGTTGACCAGTTCCTGCACCATCCCAAGCATGTACGCGTGATTAGTCTGAAAAAAAAATGGACAAAAAATGTCCTTATTCCAAAGAAACATCAAAAGTAATATCAGTAAGCCACTTAAAATGTGAAAGGATAGGGTCAAGAGAGATTGAATAACCTCACTGGTGTTTGCTCCCTTCCACCCAGTGACACAGGACAAGGACATACCTTGCATGGCATCAGCTGAAGGCAGCAGATAAAGTTAAGGCAGCTTATGGAGCTACGGCACGTGCGAAGGGGTGTGCTGGATTTCTAGAGAGTTGCCAGAGAGGACAGTTGTTTTCTGGAAGCATGAAATAGCAAGTAGTGGATAATTTGCTGAGGTTGGTGAGTATTTGTGGAGGATGCCAGGCCTATTTGTACAGGTGTGAGTTTGCGAACCCACGGTGAGATACCTCCTGAAGGATGTTTGTAGCCCTGCTGCTTGCAAGGCTGCATTTATTCACATTGCCTTCACAATCTGAATTTTCATGCTTAGGGCTGACAATAGCATTTTTCTAATGTTTTCTTGATACAGGGACTGATAACTCCACGCTTCATAACTGACCAAATGCTTGTTCTCCACAGTAGGGACTGGAACAAATGTAGCAGTTAAGCCAAACAACAAAAGCAGAAAAAAAGGAGCCTACTTTCCTTTTATAACTGTGACCTTTAGAAGGCAGTCAGATAGACTTTTTCCATTCAAAGTGTATTTAGGAAGGGACAAGGTAGTTTAGTTTTCTGCGAGTAACTTGAGCAGGTCAGTCAGTTTTGATGTATTGCTCAGCGAGGTGGAAAGACGTACACACTACATACATCACATCTGCGGCTCTCCAGCTGGGGTTGGCGCTGCCTGCGCTTCAGCTTTCGCTGGTGAAGCTCTGAGTTTTTTTCCCACACCTGAGGGGAAAAGAGGGTATAACTTTTTGTGTTTTTTTTTCAGATTAAGCCCCATGGGGAGATATTTACTATTCAAATGACAAAAAGTATCACTTCAACCATGGACAGACTGTGGGATATAGATGTTATGTCCCTTTGCCCTTAAGGGAACCCATTTCTGCAGACCATGAAGACTTGAGGTATGGGCACAGGCAACCACAGGAACATGTTGGACGAAGGTGCTCAAAGAAGCCTCTGAGGGTGCCTCTGTTTCCTTCTTCCCCGCCGTGCTGCTCCTTGGACCTGAAGGTACTTGCCCACACTGAGTGTTTAATAAAGGAGACTGTGTTGTATTTCTATCAGTAGAGCCATCAGTTATGGAAATTTCTATTCCATACAGAGAGAAAGAAAGAAAGAAAAAATGTTAAAAAATAACAGGTAGCATTCATATGCCAGTGTGGCAACCAAAGAGGAAAGTCAATGAAATACCAACAGAGAGAGAAGAAAGGAAGGTCACTGCCCCAAGGGACAGCAATGCCAGATGGCCACAAGCACAAATTAAGAATTCTGCAGATATGAATGTTACTCTCACCCTTTGATTTTTTTAGCATAATTTGTTCTGCAGCTTATTTTCATGGCCATTGGGAGGTTGGTAAAGGGCCAGATTGCTCTAAAGGGAAAATATTTTAATGTGTACATACAGTGGGATATTCAAGGATATTGTTAACATTAAACCTACTCAGAACATTTATGTCTGCTGGGATGACAACAACAATAAAAAAGCCACCTAAGAGTCTCTTACATTTAAGGTGCAAATACCCTCTCCTTTTCCTTGTATAGTTACAAATCATGTGCGTAGATCTCCTAGATGTGGGTTGGACACCACTTATGCTTTAATTTAACTATGTTTCTGGGATGAACAAAAATTTTCATTGGCAAAGTGAGAACATTGTGGCTTTGAATGGGAAGAGGAAGAGACATTTCTTAATAACTGGGACTAGCTGTTTCAGAAATAAAACAAATACTAGCTGCACAGTCATTCCTGACAAAAATAAAAAAACCCTGACCTTAATCGTGGTTAACAGGGAATACGCATACATATACATTTGAAACATCTGCATTTCAAGCACCAGGGAATACTTTTTCCTTCCAACAGAAGAGCTAATGTGGCATAAAAAATAGTTAGGTAAACTGTTATTCATGTTTACGTTAATTCTATGTAATTGAACAACCGGTGTTCCAGACTTTGTTTCACTTCACAACCTTTTGAGTTTTTCTTCTGCTGTACTGCATTTATTTTCTGGACATATTCAATTTTGCTTTCACAGGAGATAAAAATAATAAAAGAAAGCTTATGGTAGAACAGCAGGAAACAAATATAACTGTCTGTGAGAAATGACACTCACACATTTTTCATTGATCCTTGAAAAATTACATGAACCTCAGACTTACTTTTGGATTTATCTATGCTGGTTGTGCTAATGTATTAGGGTGTTCCCAAAGTACTCTAAAGAAACAAATTCTCTGTTTTGCCTTCTGTTTGTGGTAGGAGCAAAGAAGAACAAAATGAAATATCAGACTCAATTGCTTAATAAACTGATAAACCTGTAGGAGAAAGATGTTTTCTGCCTCATCATTTTTAATAAATGAAATTATTAAGATTTAAAAAAACACCTTAGTGGCCTTTGCCAGGAATGAGACAGACACAGTAGTCTTAAACCAGTTATTCCTTCAGTCTCTCTAATCTCTGAAGACAACTAAATTAACACAGGAATCAGAGCTCTCTCACACCCTACAGCCAACTGTTCCCAAAATGATGAAAACCCTTATTGATTCAATTTATTACAAACTCTGTCCTAAAGCAGAAAAAGTGACTCTGTGTTTCTTTATTTAGTACTTTTACCCTTTGACTGATGTTTGCTTTTGTCTTGCATGGTCCCATTGAAGAACAATGGAGAGCAGTAAGCAGGCTTACTTAATACCATCTCACAGAATCATAAAAGCACCTGCAAAGACTGATAGGATTTTTTGCTCTTCCTACCTACTCTATCTCTGAGACTGCAATATTCAGACTGTCTGCCCTGTTTACGTATTTATTTTTAATTCTGCAGTTATGGATTTGCCGGTTATCACACAGAACACAAATAACAATATCGATAATTTCTTCATGTCTGAAGTCTATTACGGATGTGGCTTCAGGTATTTATATATTTACAAGCAACCCTTAATTTATGTTCATACTGTGCATTTTAATTTACGAAGCAGAGAAAAAAATCATAGGATCATTTAGGTTGGAAAAGACACTTAAGATCATCGAGTCCAGTTGTAAACCTAACATTGCCAAGTCCACCATTAAACCGTGTCCATAAGCACCACATCTACACGTCTTTTAAATATCTCCAGGATCAGTGACTCAACCACCTCCCTGAGCAACCTGTTCCAATGCTTGATAACCCTTTCCATGAAGAAATTTTTCCTAATATCCAATCTAAACCTCCCCTGGTGCAATGTGAGGCCATTTCCTCTCGTCCTGTCACCGGTTACTTGGGAGAAGAGGCCAACCTCCACCTGGCTACAACCTCCTCTCAGGTCATCGTAGAGAGTGACAAGGTCTCCCCTGAGCCTCAGTGCACACCTTGGCTGTTTGTGTTAGAGGCATCCTATTTGGACTCACTCCGTCTGCTGAGAATAAGAACTAAAGCTGACACACCAAAAGGGAAAAGTGCCACTTACTCTTTTTCACATGTTCTCTACAACTGGTCCTTATTGAACTTAACGCACAGGGCTGTCATTCATAGAAAAACACAACCAAATCATTGTGAAGCAGAGAAAGCCAGCGAGGTTTTATTCAAGATACGGGTGCCCTGCCTATGGATAACCCACTAGCAATCAGCAGAGCCAAAGTCCTCCATAAACTCCTCTTTGGAACCTGCTATGGCCCCACAGAGCTGCCGTCAAGGAGCTTAGCGGGGCGGCGAGGAGTTGCCCTGCCAAAGGCTGCCGAGTGAGGGGGGCAAGTGTGGGCCAGAAGCGGGATGGGGGCTGTCCCCTCCTCCTCCATAAGTGTCCTCCAGGGTGGGACTGACCCCGCTGTAATGCAGTTATCCATCCTGAGAGAGCCTGCGGCTCATAAACTAACATTTTTAGAATCAAGAATCTCCAGAGTGTTTCTAACAACATACTCCATCACTTCTTGTCACTTTTTATTCAGTGCAAGTAAGACAATTTCTGAGATGGACAATGAAAAGCAATACATAAAATCTAAGACAAATGATCATAAATGGCCCTGCTGAGAAACTAGATCATATGTAATTTAATGGAGGTAGAAGGTCATTCTAAACGCATTAAATATAACAGCACGAAGCAAACAGCCAAAGCAGATCCTTATGTTGCTGTGAGATTGAGATTGAAAGATCACACCCTTAAAATAACTTAAAAGGAATGAACAAATGGGAGGAGGGGTTGGGAGGTATGTTGTTAAGTCTATTTAACATTATTGTGGACTTGGCCATGCTAGGTTTGCGGTTGGACTTGATAATCTTAAAGGTCCTTTTCAACCTAAATGATTCTATGATTCCATGCTTTTTTTTTTAAAAAAAGATAGTTATTTGGCATATATTTGAGGCGACAGCCACAGTTATCTGCAAAATATTTACAAACTTTAAGTGCTCGACAAACAGAAAGCCATGCTAGGCACCCAGAACCACCAAAGTCATCCCTCTCTCAGGAGTCCTGTATTCATCCTGTTTTGGAGTGTACACCAACAATCCAGACTGAGATTGAGGACAGCATTTAATAAGGGATGAAGAATGGGAGCTATCACCTATATTGAATATTGGCGGAGTAAACACCAGAGATTGCTGGCTATTTATCTCCTTTAAGAGTTGAAAAGCTACATGTGCATGTTTTCAGAGTAGTGTTCCCACAGAATATGTATGTGCATTTTCAATCACATAGGAATGTTTTTTTCTAATGCAGTTTTTTCAGCAATGTTTGAAAATGTTTACTACAAATGAACTCAGCATGCTTCCATATGTTTGACTATCATTGTTATTTTAATTACGAAGAAAAATTGAAGGAGCCGCTGATAGTAGTATTTTATGTGGCAACAGCACATTTAAGGCTACCTGTTAAGCCAGCTGTGTAGGACACAACCAAAATTGCAGGCACTGTGTCTTCATCCACTGTCCCTGCAGAAGCACTAAAAGCTCACCATACAGTTTTGCATATGTACTGTATGCACCACATATGTAATTGAAGATATTAATGCATAATGCCACATTTCAGATAGGATGCTCATCTTACTGACTTTAGGTTGTGTTGTGTCATGCTTGGAAACCAAGTAGCTGTAGATAAACTATGCAACTCTGATCAGATGGGACATTTTTGAAATTTTCTAAATATAAATGGCCAGAATTTCCTTAATAAGAAAAAAAAAAAAAAAAAAGGAAAACCAACTTTTAAATCACTCTTTGTATCTTTGTGATTTTTTTATCTAGCAGAACTGCTCTGCAAGGGCCTGCTGAGTATACTTAGCCACCAATAGCTATACGGTATTTGATCCAAACTCGGTGGCATAAGCATCCCATATGCATGTGAGAAGGCTTGCTTGTATACATTTGCCACACCATTCCACACATTCCCTTGAAGATGAGCACAAAAGTATTAAAACTTTTTTCAGTATTTGAAATTTTTGAACGTACACTGCTCAGCCCTGACCAGTATCCTCTGCAGATGGTTATCAAAAGAGGCAAAAAGGCAAGAAAGAGGCACGATGCTACCGCTGTGCCGTACACCATGTGCAAATGGGGCGACAGCCAGGCACTGGTAAATACAGATGTGCTCCAACAGCCAGACTCCACGAGCACTGCCAGTGCTGCTCCGCAGGCTGGTTTTTCAGAGACAGTGTTGGGTTAGACTTGAAAACCCGCACGAGCATGTGTCTCCATGCCTTTTACTGCTGCAGACCGCAGCTGAGCGTGACGGACTCTTCCAGCATCTCTGTATGACCCCACACATCTGTGGGATGAAGGATCCCATTTCCCTGCAGATTTCTTCCCCCTGAACTCCACAAACTTATCCCTGTGGACAACAGAGGCCAAGCTTTTACTGGTGCTCCGGATAGTCCCTAAATGCAAGAAGGAGCTGTAGTTTTCCTCTGTTGCTGGTATTGCAGCAAATCTCCTTACTGCAGCTAAAGAAATTCAGTAAGACTTCCTTAATGGTCCCTGATTTTCAAGTAGCCTCTTCTACTAGTTTTCATCCCCTAAAAATGTGGTTTTCTTACTTTGAACATGAAATGCGTATTTTCTATTTCTGTGTACTTTGGAAGGAAAACTTGGCATTAATCCAACCTGTGTAACTCATGATTCCCTTCTTCCACAAGAGAAAAATTACCCACTCCTATTTTTTCATCTTTCCCTCCCATTTAGTGGTTTTTCAGATCGCACTGTTCCTCTGAATTGTCCCGTGGCACTTGCAGTCAGTCTGTCTTGGAGGTATCCATCGAGACAGATGCTTTTAAAACCTTGAAAATCAGATGTCTTCCCATTAGGGTAATTTCTGCTTGAGTTAACCAGCCTGCTCTTTCCATGTTTTTCGCAGCTTAAGGGTCTGCCAAGTGCAAGCAAACTATATTTCATTTCATTTTAAAAATCTTCAAAATATTCAGCATGCATAGAAAGCTAAAGACAAATTCAGAGTTTATAGTCTTTGTGTAAGTGGCTCTATGCAGTAACATGGAGAAACATTATTTAAAAACAATAAAATAAATAAGAATTCCCACCGTTTCACTGTTTATGTCTGTTAGTCCAGAACTACACCCACCAAAGACTATAGAATAACTATATTTTCTTTCCTCAATGGGATTTTTTTTTTTTTCTCCTCACCACATATGCTGTTTGGGCCTGTGATATAAGTTCATCTTCTTAAAATTTTGCAAGTTTCTAGATGAAAGCAAAATCTGAATCTGTTATTTGTAGCTCAAGCCCATCTCTAACGTAAACATTACTGTGTTAGCGTATATTACTAAGAAAGCGTGAGAGAGAATATTTAAAGTTACATTATGTACATTATGGTTTCTAAAGTTTTCCCATGTGTGAATTTCTCCCTTAAGCAAGCAGCAGTGTGATGAAAACTGGTTGTTTCATTTCTGAATTTTGAGCTGGCATGCTATAATCAGTCTATCAATTTTTCTCACAAAGTCACATTGAATTTATTGTTTCCAATACATTGAGAAGTGTGAGACTTATGTGAGTCAGTGTGAGATGAGGTGCCAGAGAAAAAGTTTGAAATAACTCAGACAGAACAGTTTTAAGAGGGGCTGTTATTTTCAACACCCAAAAAGATCAGATGTTTATTGCTTGAAATCAGCATTTGAATTTCTGTATGAGACAGTGGAATGGGTTGCATTTAATTTATCTCAGTGTCCACAGATGAGAAAATTCAAAAGTAGTTTAAAAAAACCTAAAACGATGTCAAAATGAATATAACTTAAAGCTCCTGCTAGCCTCCTCTAGCTAAAAATATACCCTCTATCAATAATGAAAAATAATTTTGATCTTTAATGTTTTTAGTAAAATGTCTAGAAATCAAAACAAACAATGGGGAAAAGTTATTTGGTATTGCACAGTTCTGGACATCTGCAGAGCATTTTTCCCTTCTGCTTAGAGCATTACTGTGAAAAATAAATAATAAAAAAAAGAACATGTGGAGCTATGTTTCATGTAAACAAGGTTTAGGTAGCTACAAAAAAAAAAAAAAAAAAAAAACAAAAACAAGATTTTTTTCCCTCAAAATAAATTGGAGTGCAATAGCTCCTTTTCCTACAGAAAATTTCAGCATCCTTTTTAAAACAGAAACCCACAAGTAGGTTGGTCCCTGCTGCTAAAGTACAGGTGAGAAAAAAAAGAAATCGTGGTCTTCCATTTACTGGAAATTGTTCAAAAGGCGGCTGACCACATCATATTGTCTCTCACACAGTTCTTACGATGGTATTAAATGGAATCACAAGGACCACTTGTGGGTTTCTTAATATTTCTTTGACAAAGAGCTGGTTTCCAGCCAGTGCAGACAGTGAGATACCCACGGGAAATAGGAACTAGGGGAGTTTGCCCTTATAAGACAGTAAGTTCACGTTCTGGTATTGTACGTTGTTTCAGCTAGAAGCGATAGGCTAATTTGAGGTTATAAACTTTGCCCAGGTACCATCGGAGCAGGGGGTGGCAACAGCAGCTCCTGGCTTACTGATTTATGGGCAAAGGGTTGTGGGCAAGACGTCATTTCTCAGTCAGAGACACGGTCGTGGGGAACTGGGGGGATGTTTTTGGGCTCCTCCAAGGTTTCCAGGTGCCTGGCAGTGCCGGTAGGGCTGGCTCCTGCCCGGCCATTTGTACAGCCGTTTCCCAAGCAAATGCAGAGGTTACCTATACAGTGTACACACAATAAAGTCACCTTTTCCTGAAATACCTGACCTAGTACACCTGTGTGAGACAGCCGATGTCCTGCTCAAGGACAGGTTAGTGCATCTAGAAAGCTGTTGTTTTCTGTTACGAAATCTGATAGTATGCTTGTGCCTCTGACTGAGAAACGTTGG